>NC_083591.1:54478934-54778934 GCF_027579695.1 Neoarius graeffei | reverse complement strand
ACTCGAGCATTTTTCAACCTTGTGTGTGTGTGTGAAGATCTGTTTCAATGCTGGAAAAGACCTGAAAACTCGGAAAGAGCTTGGAAAGTTAAATTGCGTCAACACGCTTCATATTTAAGTTATTCCATGAAATCAAGTTGTATATGAGCTGATAGCCCTATAATCCATGTACGACCAGATTGAGTGGAATAACTGTTTTATTCTATCCACATTCACTGGATTTTGAGAAACGGAGCATTTTTATTTTTTGCAAATTCGATAAATAAAAACTTTGTACAAAATGTCTGACAAAATAATTTCCGCTTAGAATGTAAACAAACTGGTGAAATGACAGGAGCAATTTGTGAAAAATGCAATAATAATTCTTGAAATTTAAAAAAAAAAAAGATGTGTTCTTACCATCAAACACCTTTCATTCCTTTTTTTTGGTATTTTTTGGAGTTTTGTTTTTGAGTAGTTTTTCTTTCATCCTCGGTTGGTTCAGCGACACGCTCCGCCATTTTGTTTTTCTCTACTCATGGTATATGAGCGGATATCCTAGTAGTAGAATAGCCAATCAGAGCGCACGATTGCTCATATCCAGAGGATGTGGATAGAATCATACTGTATATAACAAACTACGGTTATTACATTCTAACAAATATAAATATTCTTATGGAGTTTTATCCGACTTTTCAGTTTGAAAATTAAGAACCAATTCTGGTTATTTGCGCTGCTTCTTCTGATGGGTTTGTGGCATCCAGGCCCCATCAGATCACTTCAATGCTTGTTAGAATTTTATTATTATTGCAAATTTCTTCTCATCCTTCTGCAGACTTGGAGCTTAATTTGTGAATTAATTTTGACGACAAAAAGTTCTAAATATTTTTAATATCCAGACAGTTTTTTTCAGTATAGAGAAACATTCATTCTTGTGCCTTTCTTTTACACGACAGATGTAATGGATAAAGATGAGGTTGGAAAATGTTTGTCGAGTATTCTTTTAATTTAAAACTAATATCTACATGCTGTTCCACCCTGATCATTGTTTGAACTTTCCCCACTTACCTTCGACTGCTTTCACATCTTTTTTTAAACCACCAGTGCACATATTACATTTTTTAAACTAAATGAATAATTTTATTGTACAAAATACAGTACTGTGCAAAAGTCTTAGGCAGCCCCCCCAGTACAAACTTTGTTATAGATTTCTATTTCACGACTTCGTTATTGAGTCTAAACATCACAAAAATGTTTGAGTTCCAAACATTCGGTTTTTTTCCAGCACAAAATTAAATGTGTATCTGCAATCTGAGCAGCATATTACATTCGATAAGAGAGCACTTTCAGATTAAAAAAGAAAACACAATGAAGGCTGCTGGGTTTTGGTGTAAAATGAAGACGTGAGTGTGATAGTCAAAGTGTCCAGAAGAACTGGGGCTGGTTCTGTAAGATGCTCAGTAAAACCTACAGCTCATTTCCGCATAAAACTGCACTCACTGGATGTGAGATGACCATTTCCCCCTTTTTAAAAAAAAAAAAAAAGCAAAGGGTCGTCTCACACCAAATATTGACTTTATTTATAGTATTTTTTCATGTTGAAACATTAAACATTAATTTCATTATTTTTAAGCCATTTTTGGTCGACAGCATTTCTTTGCATGTGTCTAAGCCTTTTGCAAATCAAGTTTGTAGTCCAGCCAAGTTCCTCTTGCTTAATCTGTTAAACTCTTAACCTCCTCTAAATGTTACTCCAGTTCTCTCGTTGAAACGACATCTTCAGCACTTTTTAAAGTTGACGTCAGTCAGCAGTGTTCTGGCAAACTTTGTTTAAAAGCACCCCGAGATGTTAAAAAGCGCTTCGTCTAGTTTCGGGTACTTTCTGAATTCCTGCTCTGCAGTAATAATCAGGTCGACGTCGTTGTTGTTGGGGACCAGCGTTAGAGATAATGAACCATACATACAATCAAGCACATAAAGCAATTTCACACTCACTGTATAGTCTTGGACTCATTTTATTCCCCTGATAGCGTGTATTGTGTCGGACCTGTAGTGTTGGTGTCTAGCACAGAATAATCACAATAACCATGTCGTCACCCCTGATCAAACGGATTAATCAGCCTCCATTATGCTGTATTTATGAGACTGAAATGACTTTGTTGCTATTTTCTCCACGTCGTCATCGTTGCCCTCCTGTTCTGGCTTTATCCTTCTGTTCGCTCTTCCACCTTCCTGTTACTGTATTGTACTGTTTAAGTTCTGTAAAAGGTATGTTCATGCAGATATATATAATACGATACATATTTTTTATTAAAATTAACGATTTTTATCTTTTTCTATAATCTCGTCTTTATCCTTTGCTGTGCACGCTTAATTACATCACTTCAAGGTAAAGCCTATATATATCTATCTATTTTCTACTGACAGCATGTGCTGAAGTGTTCTATTCCTCCAATACCACAGCAAAACTGCACACGTTTTATCTATTTATATTTATACTTAAAGTGCATATCACGGGTAAATTCAGGCACAAGATCAATGTAATTCTCCTATTTTATATTAAACTTTGGTCAAATATCTGTAACATTCTGCATTCTCTGCAATATTTTTACTTTGCGCAATACCAGAAAAATTCAGTTGAAATCAAGCCATTTGAGGCAAATTGGTCCGCCTCTGAAAAAACTTGCCATTTGAATTTCCCGGCAAACATTGATTTTCGTGACGTCGCGTGCGGGACGCCTCCTTCTGAATCCTACGTCAGCGCTGGTTTGTTTATGAGAAAACGACCTGGTGGTTTTCTGCAAATTTCTTCAACGTTATCGCATAATTATTAAAATGGTTAACAGATGTATCGTAGGAGGGTGTAGCAACACCAATCTTGATGGGATTAGTACCCATCATTTTCCAAAAGACCGGACAATGAGAGAGAAATGGGAGCGCTTGGTCTACACAGGCTGTGCACTGAAACCGTGCAAAACTCGCGCAGCCTGCTGGTGCTTCCGCAGGTGACGTCACAAATCTGGCTCCAGACTCCCTTGGGATTTTTCCAGATGTGTTTTATTTTATTTTTTTCTGCTGTAGACAGATGGCCTTGTGCAAAATTACCCTTCTGGATGAGTGTTTAAAGGGACGTACTTTTATATAAAAAAAAAAAAAACGAAATTGGTCCAGAATATGCACTTTAATGTTGGGTATCTTCCACAAAACAATTTATCACTTACGTTATAGCAGCTATAAACGGTTGTTCCATTATCAGTGTCTCTTTTTTTTGTGGGTTTCTTATGAAGAATAAAACAAAACAACGCACCTTGTCGTGTTACCAAAAAACCATAAAGTCCAACCTCTTCTGTCCTGAAGACTGTTACAAGGAACTGATACTGGAGACTCCTTCCATATATGCTAAATAAAACTCCACAATATCAACAATTATGTTTTCTTTTGTTAAATAAATAACAGCAAGTTCAAAGTTAAAATTCTTTTTTTCATTCGTCTTGGATTATGTGGTGCATCAGCCGAACAAGTCCCTGTGTAAGTTGTTACTAAAGAAACAATAATGCATTTGAATTACCGTGTGTGATTTGCACATGGAAGACAGTCACAAAGTTAATTAGCACCTTCTGACCAATCAGATTTGAGTATTCGAAGTGCTGTGGTATCAGGTTGAATAGACTATATGAATGAGTTATGGTACATATTGTGTAGCTTAATAATGATTATTATGGCAAAATTAATTGATTTTGGGTGAGGGAGACTTCTATTAGCTGTACTATTGCTTCTGTAGCTCCAGTGGAAAAGCAAAGAAGCAAACATCGGGCGTCAGGCTGTTCTGAGGTAAGTGGAATATTGTGTGGGGTTTTTTTTCCCCCCGACTAAAAAAATTTTTTACTTCGGTTAAAAAGTGCTGTTTTAAATTTGACAGCATATTAGGGCCATTCTAAGTTTTTAAAAAACCCGGAAGCTGAGGCGGGGTAATATTCTGAAAGGGGGGGGATCTCAATTTCTGAGAATAAATTCATACATTTTATGAGGAAGAAAAAAACTTTGGATATTCTCCAAGATTAAAAAGTCATAAATTTGTGAGGAAAACACCTGGAAACCCCCCCCAAAGGACCAGATCTCATCACTGTGCAAGGTTGGATCACCGTCATCACACCACAGACATCACGGCTGAGCTGAGAGTTATAGGAAATGCAGTCGATCACGCAATATAAAAGCTTACTATACATACAAGATACTTTTTCAATTGAATAAAAACGTGTGTTCTATTCCCTTCTAGCGGGTTTCATTCATTTGATCTGATGGCATGCAATATTGTTAGCATATCGCTTATCCTACATGTATTACGTCACTCTACCCAAAGGAGAATGAGTGTTGAATATGGTTTACGATATTGCATGGTTGTCAAGACAACATGTCACACATCGGAGATGTAAAACTTCCGCGCTAGCGAGCAACTGGGACAATTTGTAAACAAACATGGCTGCCAGGCTTGCTTCATTAAAGCCGGAAGATTTTGAGAGAATTTTGAAAGAGAAAGACGTGTTGCACATCTGAAAGGAATGTGTATGTACAACCCCAATTCCAAAAAAGTTGGGACAAAGTGCAAATTGTAAATAAAAACGGAATGCAATGATGTGGAAGTTTCAAAATTCCATATTTTATTCAGAATAGAACATAGATGACATATCAAATGTTTAAACTGAGAAAAAGTATCATTTAAAGAGAAAAATTAGGTGATTTTAAATTTCATGACAACACATCTCAAAAAAGTTGGGACAAGGCCATGTTTCCCACTGTGAGACATCCCCTTTTCTCTTTACAACAGTCTGTAAACGTCTGGGGACTGAGGAGACAAGTTGCTCAAGTTTAGGGATAGGAATGTTAACCCATTCTTGTCTAATGTAGGATTCTAGTTGCTCAACTGTCTTAGGTCTTTTTTGTCGTATCTTCCATTTTATGATGTGCCAAATGTTTTTTGTGGGTGAAAGATCTGGACTGCAGGCTGGCCAGGTCAGTACCCGGACCCTTCTTCTATGCAGCCATGATGCTGTAATTGATGCAGTATGTGGTTTGGCATTGTCATGTTGGAAAATGCAAGGCCTTCCCTGAAAGAGGCGTCGTCTGGATGGGAGCATATGTTGCTCTAGAACCTGGATATACCTTTCAGCATTGATGGTGTCTTTCCAGATGTGTAAGCTGCCCATGCCACACGCACTAATGCAACCCCATACCATCAGAGATGCAGGCTTCTGAACTGAGCGCTGATAACTTGGGTCGTCCTTCTCTTCTTTAGACCAAATGACACGGCGTCCCTGATTTCCATAAAGAGCTTCAAATTTTGATTCATCTGACCACAGAACAGTTTTCCACTTTGCCACAGTCCATTTTAAATGAGCCTTGGCCCAGAGAAGACGTCTGCGCTTCTGGATCATGTTTAGATACGGCTTCTTCTTTGAACTATAGAGTTTTAGCTGGCCACGGCGGATGGCACAGTGAATTGTGTTCACAGATAATGTTCTCTGGAAATATTCCTGAGCCCATTTTGTGATTTCCAATACAGAAGCATGCTTGTATGTGATGCAGTGCCGTCTAAGGGCCCGAAGATCACGGGCACCCAGTATGGTTTTCCGGCCTTGACCCTTACGCACAGAGATTCTTCCAGATTCTCTGAATCTTTTGATGATATGCACTGTAGATGATGATGATGATGATGATGATATGTTCAAACTCTTTGCAATTTTACACTGTCGAACTCCTTTCTGATATTGCTCCACTATTTGTCGGTGCAGAATTAGGGGGATTGGTGATCCTCTTCCCATCTTTACTTCTGAGAGCCGCTGCCACTCCAAGATGCTCTTTTTATACCCAGTCATGTTAATGACCTATTGCCAATTGACCTAATGAGTTGCAATTTGGTCCTCCAGCTGTTCCTTTTTTGTACCTTTAACTTTTCCAGCCTCTTATTGCCCCTGTCCCAACTTTTTTGAGATGTGTTGCTGTCATGAAATTTCAAATGAGCCAATATTTGGCATGAAATTTCAAAATGTCTCACTTTCGACATTTGATATGTTGTCTATGTTCTATTGTGAATACAATATCAGTTTTTGAGATTTGTAAATTATTGCATTCCGTTTTTATTTACAATTTGTACTTTGTTCCAACTTTTTTGGAATCAGGGTTATATAATAATGGCTGGATTTTTTTTTTTTTTGTGGTATATCAGATATATTCCATTCAGCTACTCGTCTTTGACTCATTCAGTACCATGCTAGCTGAATGGAATATATCTGATATACCACAAAAAAATCCAGCCAGTATGATTATTTAAATAAAGCACTAAGAGATTTTCAACCACATTTCCCTGCGTGCACTGCAGCCAGGAAGCATGAGTTTTTTGTGTTTTTTTTTTTTTTCTCTCCTCGTAAACTTGACTTTTTAATCTCTGAGTTTTTCTCGAAAGTGTATTACATTACAGGCATTTAGCAGACACTCTTATCCAGAGCAAAGTACAACATACCCAGAGCAGCCTGGGGGTTTGGTGCCTTGCTCAAGGGCATTTCAGCCATTCCTGCTGGTCCAGGGAATCAAACCGGTGACTTTTTGGTCCCAAAGCTGCTTCTCTAACCATTAGGCCATGGTTTCCCCTGGCCTATGTATGATTTTTTTAATCTTGGAAATTCTCATTTTTTTACTTATTGCCTCAGCTCCATTTTTTTAACCTCATACTGTATGTCGTTGTATTTAAAGGCAGTACAAACATGTGTATTAAACTGATGCAAAAACCAAAAATCATCCAGTGAGTCCATTTCTGTGGGAGGGAATAGTTTGTTGATATTCTGAAATGCTTTTCTGCTCATCATGGATGTAAAGAGTGGTTACTTGATTTACAGCCGCCTGTCTGTCGGCTCAAACCGGTCTTCTGGTGAGTTTTGTATTTACCCAAACAGAAATGGCTTGCTTTCCTCTTCTTTTGTATTCATTCACAGAAAATGTGCCTTGCTTCCCTCCTCTTAGCTTTTGTGTGCTGGTTTTATGATGAAGAATCCACAGCCTCGGCCCATTCGTCTTACTGATCTGTGCTATTGTTTCAGCACAGCTAAATATTAATAACTGTCACCAGAATAATTACACAATGCAGGAGTTCTGTACGTGAGCCATCACATACATACACACACACCACCGAAAAGCCTTTTCTATTCGCAGATGTTGCTAATAAATCTGAATCGATTTGATTTTTTTTTTTTCCCTGCCGCTGCCCTCATAGGAATCTGGCATGTTTACCCAGCTTTATTATTTTTTTGTTATCATATTAAAGAATAAATAAAAGTTTACCAGAAACTGTATTGATTATACAACCCCAATTCCAAAAAAGTTGGGATGCTGCGTAAACGGTCAATAAAAACAGAATGCAATAATTTGCAAATCATGGAAACCCTGTATTTCATTGAAAATAGTACAAAGACAAAATATCAAATGTAACTGAGAAATGTTATTGGATTTTTGTTTGTTTGTTTGTTTGTTTTAAATATATATACTCATTTTGAAATTGATGTCACTGTACTTCTTGGTTGACTTTATCCAGAGAACCTCTTTACGTTCCTCTTGGGGCATTCTGGTAGAAACGACACTCTTCAGCACCAATGAAGTGGCTTTGAATTCAGAAACCCCGAAAGAAAACCCAGAAAATCATCTTAAATTGTGATCAAATACAGGTAATGCAGAAAATGGGGCCATGTTTCATCAGAACACAGTGGACCAGAGCCCTACGGATAAATCTACTGGGGAGAACTGAGTCTTATAATTGTATGAGAACTAGTATCCATCTCTGGACACCATTTTCTGGCCTCGTTATGAGGTTTGCTCCTTCTCTTGGTCCCAGGCCAGTGGGAGTCATGAACGCATGCAGGCTTGGGATGGGCAAATCGACTCTAATTAGAACAGTGCTCGAGGCCATGCTGTGAATTTTGCGTCAGTTCAAGAAATATTACTGGACGTGTCCTGATTTTGATGCTCCCTCCCTGCTATGGACCAGGGCATGTGATCTCATGAGGCAGCATTCAAGCATTCAGACCTTTTTGTATAGACTGAGATGCCCGACTGTGTGTGTGCACTAGAATGAGGTATTTTCCAGCGAGTTGGTGCAATAAGTACCCACCCTTTTGGCTCCATGTTTCATTTTATTTTTTTCTAAACTGACCAAGTTTGCAATATTATAACCCAATAAACTCTCCTTCAGATCATAGAACTCAGCAAATAGGTCTTCGTTTCGATGAATAACTGTAATAAATTAAAAGGATAGCATTAGCAAAGACTGTTTGAAGTGCACTCAACCATTAGTCTGCGTGAAGGCGAAGTTATAGCACTATAAACATGCATAAATTTGGCTTGTACTGATTGATGAGAGAGTGCTGTCGGTGTCCTGTTTTTCTTTTGTTCTTGAAGTTTTAAGCTCTGGTGTTTTCATCCTTGGGTGCTTTTATCAACATTAGCTAGCATACAGTACATTTCTATGAAGGCGTGTCATCCAAAGTATTTCCTTCCCTCGCTCTGTAACTTGTAAAAACATATCTACATGATTTATGATTTATAAAATCAGCCTTTCAAACAATTCAGCGTTTTATACCAGTTGTGTTTACATATCTGTCCAGGAGCAACATCACTAATTCAGTTTAGTACTGAATTAGTCCTACCAATGTTTGTTTATTCTGGTTTTACTGAAGAAATGATGACCTTTTTTTTTTTCTTTCCCCCTCTTCTTTTTCCCCCAAACAGACTAAGATGGAGGCGGGGTGAAGGAGTGTTGGGGAGTGTCCATGTGAACACAAACAAGCACTCTGGACCATAATGGACCCAGTTTCCCAAATGGGTTTTCTTAGCCGAGTCGTGTAATACGCTTGTGCTGAGGCCATGGCTTAAACAATTATTTTTTAAATCACGTTCTACTTTTTTTTCCAGATTTTGTACAACTAAGAAACAGAAAATCAACTAGTGCACCTTTTAAAGATTAAAGGGCTGATGACACGTTTTTGACATCTTTGGCGATGTTTTATAACATAAAAAGTAATTCCTGATGATCCATATATTAATTCACGAAGGCGCCTATTTTACAAGTTATGATAAACACGGCTATTTGGGCAAATTTGATGGGGCTGCAGCACCCAGGAGACGAAAGAGGAGGAGGGGCTATATGACGTCAGCGAAAGAATCTTCCTCCTCACTTACCAGTTTGTTGTTGATGCGGCAGGTGTTCAGTTTATCATTATTAGTATTATTATTATACATATATATAGTTATTATGCCTTCGCGTTGTGTTGCCGGCTTTTGCTCCAAAACCCACAAGGATGGGGTAAGTTTATTCAAGTTTCCCAGAGATCCCGAGCTGCATGCGAAGTGGGTGAAGCAAGTCAGGCGCACTCGTGACAAGTGGGAGCCCTCACCAACATCTGTCCTGTGCTCTGAACACTTCGATTTGGATTGTTTTGACACTCTTCCCAGCTTAAAGGAATCTCTTGGGTGTTCAGTTCAGCACAAACGTGTGTTACTACCATCAGCAGTGCCTACAGTATTCCGGAGGGGGTCTACTAGTAGCTATGCCAGATCCAGCAGTCGCCTGGGACAAGGCGACTCCTCCAAAGACAGTCCAACTGTCAGAACGTGTTGAGAAACGACATAAGATAAAGGTACGTAGAGCTATAGAGTGCTCCGACATGATGCTAAAAATAGTAACCATGCGGTCTGTGCGGCCATCTTGGAAGTGACTCGCTCCAGAGCGCTCATAGAGTACACATCATAGAGTACACATTCATGATAATCATAAATGTAATCATAAAGTCGGCGTGATATCAGTCATGTATTTGCTTGTGAAAGCTTGTTTCTCAAAGCAAACACTGAGGGAAAGCTAACTTAGCTAGACAAGTAGGCTACAGATTGTCATTTGCTTACGCTGATGTAGGTTATCAAATATTTTGCTTCATTCAAGGATAAAACTAAGAAGCCATAAACTAGAAGACGTGCCTGCCAATATTATCCTAAATGTATCACGGATCAGGCATAGTCGTAAGCTTATTATGTTAGCCGTTTGCATGCTCCATTAGGAACTATGTATTCAGTGTAGCATACGGCTTACATGATATAAGCAGTGTTTACACATGCAAGACAACAATACACAATATTAAAATATTGATTCTGTAACATTTTGAACAAATACGGGTTGACCTACCAATCCTTGTTATCCAACCTTGTGGTGTTCAATGCTGGGCTGTCTGCCTGGCCGCTGTCCATCTCGGAGTCGCTCTCAGATTGCACAGTAACAGGTTCAAACCTGTACGGTTGGATGCACCCGTGTTCGTCATCACTTTATTCTTCCGATCTATCCCACTCACAACGCAATTCTAGACTCCCAGAAGAGGAAGAGCTAGAGAGTTCACCGGCGTTTTCATGTGCCATTTCCATTGAGTAGAACAGCCAGTGAACCGCAGCATGTTCTTCCGCTGACGTCACAACATGGCCGCGAGCCACGGACCCAGTTTTCTTGCGCTGTGCAATTAAAAGTTGGATATTCGCGTAACAACAGCTTCTTTTCACGTAATTATAACAGAAATCTAACATGTTTGCCATGTTGTATAGTTTATTTAAGAAATTGCATAGAGTCATGTTCATGTCATCAGCCCTTTAATAGACTGTAAATCAAATCTACATTACATTAATAGCATTTAGAAGACGCTCTTATCCAGAGCGACATACAACATACCCAGAGCAGCCTGGGGAGCAGTTGGAGTTAGATGCCTTGCTTAAGGGCATTTCAGCCATTCCTACTGGTCCAGAGAATCGAACCAGCAACCTTTTGGTCATAAAGCTGCTTCTCCAACCATTAGGCCATGGCTTCCCCTACAGCTATCCCTATCAATCCGATTTCTTTGGAACTTGGTGGAAGGGTGCAGCATGCGTCAACGAAGAACCCATTAATTTTGGAGCGGGTCCGCGTTATGGGGTGGATCCACGAATTAAGTATCACGTTTGCTAACATTACAATTACAGCATTTGGCCTTGGCAGAGGTCTGTGCTGTCTGAGCGCTCTTCTCGTTTGTTTTTAAGCTAATGTCACTTTAACATTGGAGAAGGTATGTTTTTATCTTTAAAATATCCTTGATTTACAGGGAAGTGAGACGAAATATGCAAATTTGGTTTTGTTTCCAAATTATTTCTTGAAGCAGCATTGGCTTTAGATTAGCTCCAAAGAGTTTAATCTCCCTGATGAGGAAAACAAGCTCGATTATGACGGGAGTCCAGTGGATACACCTCTGAAATATTGGTTTCCTTCAGCCTAGGCACATAAATCTAAAATGTCCCACTTCTCTTGCTTTGTTCTCAGATTAATGTACGTATATTGGCAGAAACACAGTCCTCATTTGGTATTGCTTTCCCCCTGAATCATTCGCTTCTCATGAGTTCACACATTGGACTGAAGAAACAACTATCGACTCCACATTAACGATCCTGCTCTAATGTGTGAACTCATGAGATGCAAGTGATTCAGGTGGGAAGACAATAAACCCAAGTGAAGAGTGTCTAAGCCTGAGACTAGAGTTTACAATGTTGTGAATTATACTGTCAGAAATATAATATTGGGAAATGTTCGGTATGCAAGTCCTAATGAGATGAAAGATGAAATTTACATAATGTGTTGGGTTTATTATATTTTTTAAAAGAAATTAACCTGTTGTTGTTAATGACCTGAACAAGATTCTTCTCAGGTTGATTAAATGATGCTTAATAGAATGTGTGGTCTGAATAGAATTACATTCCTGGCATTTAGTGGATGCTCTTATCCAGAGCGACGTACAACATACCCAGAGCAGCCTGGGGGTTAGGTGCCTTGCTCAATGGCATTTCAGCCATTCCTATTAGTCCAGGGAATCGAACCAGCAACCTTTCACTCCCAAAGCTGCTTCTCTAACCATTAGGCCATGGCTTCTAGATGTTAGCAAACTACAGAGATCTCAAATTTCAGTTTGGACCATATCACTAGAGGTTTGGAAATACTGCAAGAATGAACCTTTCAAACTCATTTAAGATGCATCGGTGGTGCCGTGACCCGGATCCTGGATCCAACCTGGGAATTGCTCAGGACACAATGTTAAAATGCAACCGTGCACCTTCAATGAGTTTTAAAGAACTTCAATTTTCCAGATGAAAGAAACACATTAGGGCAGAAAAGGAATATCCTTAAGGGCACCATGTGTTAGGTTTTGATCTGTCTGTAGCAAAGGAGGTTGAATTGACAAAGTATGATCTAGGAATGTAGATCCCTGCCACCGGAGAGATTCTGCCTCACGGATCGATCCGGGAGCAAACAGTCACTGACACAGACACAGCTGTTTAGAGAGGTCTCATCTCATCATCTCTAGCTGCTTTATCCTTCTACAGGGTCGCAGGCAAGCTGGAGCCTATCCCAGCTGACTACGGGCGAAAGGCGGGGTACACCCTGGACAAGTCGCCAGGTCATCACAGGGCTGACACATAGACACAGACAACCATTCACACTCACATTCACACCTACGGTCAATTTAGAGTCACCAGTTAGCCTAACCTGCATGTCTTTGGACTGTGGGGGAAACCGGAGCACCCGGAGGAAACTCACGCGGACACGGGGAGAACATGCAAACTCCACACAGAAAGGCCCTCGCCAGCCCTGGGGCTCGAACCCAGGACCTTCTTGCTGTGAGGCGACAGCGCTAACCACTACACCACTGTGCCGCCCACTGTTTAGAGAGGTTTCTCGGTTTATTGTAGGACAAACATGAGCGTGCGTACATTCACATGCAGAAGTGTGTCATAGCGATGTGATTGGACGATGAAGTGATTGATGAAGCTAGGTTATCTATGTATAATGTAAATGGACGATGATTCATTACATCACTGGTTTATACTACATTACTGTATGAAAGAAGAGCGACATTGTCCCGTTACATCACCTGTCAGGATCGTAGTCTTATGGAAGAAGGAGGAACATTACAAGTCGAAGTCACCTTCGTTAAGCAGAGAGCAGAATGTGAGAGCGAAGATACATCTTGAGGATTTAATTTAACTAAAACAAGTAGCAATTAGGACCACCTATACCAGTTTCAACAAATATTTTTATCACCGACCAATGCTACAATTTATTACCATAGACTACTAGAGTGTGCAATGATGAGTAAGAGGAGATCACAGATAGAGATAGTGCTGTAATGATCTGGAAACAGCAGAGCAAAGCTGGGGAAAAGGATGCAGATTGGATTTTCAGGGATCAATCAGCTGCTACTGAGTAAAATTACAGCCAAGTACTTTATTTTTAAAAAAGGCAGCTTTCTCCATGCTCCTCTTAAGGGCTCGGTCCCACAACACCGATAACTATATCTATAACTCCAACTATGACTCTACCTCTGCCTGAATGTAGTTCCAGTCTGGAGCAGTTAGACCACAACTATAATCCCGACTATAATATCGCTCGGTCCTGCCACTCGGGGAAATAAACACATGCAATTTAGGAATAGTCATGGAAGTTTTTTCCAAGTAGTAGCAGCACATCATTATTCCGAGTCATACTGTACAGCTTGGACTTCAAAACATCCCATGTACACACTCCAGTGGTTGATTGATTAAAATATGGATAAGTCACAGATTACGGAAATATAATTTTAAAAAAAGGATACAAAATATGGATTGGTTATGGATTTTAATACGGATGCTAATAATTTACAGATTAGTCACGAACGTTTCAGTATATTACAGATTGGTTACCGATTTCATCATGGACAAAAAATTAAGTCTAAAACAATTAAATGTTTGGACTGCCGAAGTTCATCATTAAAATATCTTACCTGCATTTATATGTTTACTTTATTAATTTACTATTGATATTTCATGGAAAATCACACATCCGTGAATAAAAGATCCGTGCTTTGTGTTTTCCATGAATCCGTATTCCGTGACTTCATGACGCAACAAGGATGTAGAAAGATGTTCAGGAAAAACAGCACATGCTCAGACAACATCACATGTAAACAATGACCTGATTGGTCAGATGTTTTATCGGATCAGGTTCAGGCCTGGAAAAATTGCTCCAGAAGCAATCTCACCGATACGGATAAAACCAGGCCTGGGCTGTAGGGATCGTTATTGGTCTGGTATGAGCACCAACCACATAAACTGCAGGGGACCCATTTATTTATAGGTATAGCTGTAGTTATGTAGTGGGACCGGACCTTAACACAAGCTGGTGTGGATGAAAAAGTGTGCATCTTGGCACTGGAGTGTACCAGCTCTCATCTGCCAAAGTCTGCTGGTGAAAGAGTGCCCATGTGCATCAGGTCATATGCTATTGACATGGTGCAGGTGCTGCTGCTGCTGATGATGATGATAGAGGCCTGTTTACTTCTAGATTTTATAAAATTCTTGATTACTCAGTGCACCTGTCCCTTGTAATTAGTCCTGTTTGGCTGCTTTCACTCTTGGCAAAAGTGCTGGCTGGAGCGACTTTTGTACTGGTATGTAAAAAACAGCTTATGCAACATACTCACTGCACCAACACCACCACTCTTAGCAACTAGTTTCACGCCTGACTAGTTTCAGCAAACTAAATAGCCTTGCTCGCTCTTTAAATTGCATTTCTTATGTGATGAGGAGGTTTGTTTGCTTTCGTTGTAGCTCTGAAGGCAGAAAATCAACAGAATATTTAAGTTATTCCATGAAATCGAGTCATACACGAACTGATAGCTGGCTATAATCCATGTACGACGAGATTGAGTGGAATAACTGTTTTATTCTATCCACGTTGACTAGATTTTGAGAAACTGAGCATTTTAATTTTTTTGCAAATTCGATAAATAAACTTTATACAAAATGTCTGACAAAATCATTTCCACTTAGAATGTAAACAAACTGGCAAAAATGACAGGAGCAATTTGTGAAAAATGCAATAATAATTCTTGAAAAATAAAAAATATGTTCTTACTATCAAATACTTTTATTCCATATTTTGTTGCTCTTTTAATATTCTTTTTTTTGGGGGGGGCTTTCTTCTTCTGGCAGTTGGCAAACCAACTTAAAGGTGCATTACTGCCACCGACTGGGCTGGAGTGTGGAACAGGAGATATTGGGGGGGAACTAATATTCTTTTAGCTATTCCTGTTTCTTTTAAATACTTGATTATTTTTGGGGTTTCATTTTCGAGTAGAGTTTTTATTTAGTCCTCGGTTGGTCCAGCAACTTGCTCTGCCATTTTGTTTTTCTCCACTCATGGTATATGAGCTGATATCCTTGTAGTAGAGTAGCCAATCAGAGCGCGTGATTGCTCATATCCAGTGAATGTGGATAGAATAAAAGCTCTTATTTGTAGTTGAATGATAACATTGGAATATCATAAATGAAATCTTTTTCATTCGTAAATTTCTTCAAATTTTGCTCACCAGCCCTTTGTCTTCCATGTCTGTTGTTCTTGCTTGCACCCCGTCCTGTGACCTGATTGGTCAGGAGCTAAGTGCTTGAAGTCAATTAGTCCTTTTTTGAAAATTTTCCTTGCTTTTAACCGAGGAGACTTTACTGTGAGAGAGAAATTGCAGGCATAACATTCTCTTTTGGATGGGGGGGGACATCAGGTTTGAACTGCTGAGAAAACAGAGGCTTGTTACCATGTCATGCACAAACGTGGTCCATGACCAAGCCTGTGATTTGGTTATTACAAAGTAGATGTTCGATCCAAGATGGATGATTCTTAAAAGCGTCTTTCATCTTCCTGTAGATGTGGAAATTGTCATGCAATTTCAACAGCGCCATCTGCAGTACTGGAGCTCTTGTATGCTACGGCAAATACAAAACCTCTGAGAGCATCTGAAGGTGGTTGTTTCTTCTCACAACCTTTGCATGTTGTCTTTGTGGCCTTTAGTTAGTGTGTTTTGTAAAAGTCTTGCATATTTCTGTCCAATTTTTGTGCAATATTCCTTGAATCTAAACAGGATCCAAGCCCATTTCCTCTCCTGCTATATGCTGAACAGGTGGCATACTCGATAAGCCACAGCTCCTGAAGGCAAATTAAACCATTTAACATGTTTGAAATGTGCTGCACAGATAAAACTGAAACTCCAGACATTTCAGTGTATCCTCACTGTAAATCAGTTCCATTTATTCCATACCCTGTTTTCCTTCGTCATTGCTTATCTGGTCTTCTCCTAGTCTGTCATTGAGAACTTGGTGAAAAATGATTTTAAATTGGCACAAAAAGACATTATTACTGGTCTATTTTTGGTCATCATGGTCCATAATGATGTTACCCCAAATAATCAGTGGGAGTTACATTCAACAAAAACAGGCCCCCGCTGTGCCATCAGTCTGTAATTACGCTAGAGTTTCTTGCATGAGTTCCTGTGGGTATGGTGCACTAATCAACAGTCTGGGACTCGAGGAGGTAAATTATGCAAGCTATATGCTAATTCAGCTTCATTTAGACAAAGAAACATAGCTATGGCTCCTAAGGGGGGGATCTAGGCGATCTTCAGACACTTGAAGTCAGAGCTATTAATGTGAAGTGGTGTAATCTGTGATTAATAGCTTTATAGATGCGTGTGCATGTAAAGCTGCTCGGACTCACAGTTTATAATTATTCACTTCCTGTATTAAACAAGTGAAACAACAGTTTCTGAGGGAATAGAGCATTCTGACAAATTGCTGTTCTCAAAAAAAAAAAAAAAAACCATGGCAGAACTGGTGCACAGATTTTGCTTGGTTGAAAGTTTGAATCCTGGTGATATCACAGCTATCCACAGCTAGTACAAATCCCGTTCTGCCATTTTGGTTACCTACCAATTCCCATCCACCAGCCAGCTTTCCTAGTGTTGGCCTAGTGGTTAGCGTGTCCGCCTCTTGAGCGGGAGAACATGAGTTCTACTTGTGGTCGGGTCATAACAAAGACAATCATAAAAATGGTACCTACTGCTGTCTGGCAAGGCACGCTGCGATATAGATGCAAGTGGGGAGTCAAACTGTCATGGTCACCAGAGAACCAGTTCCCCACTGTAACCTTAGCTGTATAGGCGAGAGGCCAAGGGCTATGGAAATGGAGATTGGCGCCACCCAATGCGTTCAATTGCATGGTGCAGGAAGGACTTTAGACTTTTTTTTTTGTATCCAGCTCTCCTACTACAGGTGACTCCTGCTTAATCAGAGACACACAAGGGCAACAAACTGTACCTTTTCCAACATTCTGAATCATTGGACAGTATAACACTCATCAGAAAAAGAAATCCGCTTCTCAGTACAAACTCACACACCTCCTCAATTGGCTAGTTTCGCTATGATTGACGAGAGTGTGTGTGAGAGAGCGTACCCTTCCCACCCAGAGAGTAAGGCCAATTTTGTTCTCTTGGCTCCTGGTAATGGATGGCTCTGGCATCATCATGATTTGAACTTGATGAGTGTCTTGGGCGACCGCTTTTCTGTTGTGATTTGGTCAAGTGTAGAAGGAGTCTCCACTGTCAGTGCTTGCTTTGTAACTGAGAAAGGCAGAGATGTTCATAAGCGCCAGCGACCGGCAGTTTTCTCCATCTACACAGACGGTCTGCACCGGCTACTCAATCCCAGAAAAAAACAAACTTGCCTTTCAATGTTCAAGTGCTTTATATCGTCTCTGCTGCCCATAATTTGCTTCAAATCCAATTATTCCACCATGAAATTGTCTTCAATTCAGGTCTAACATTACCAGAAGCAACGCCATATTTGTTGATCAATTCTCATGCTCTGATTGGCCGAGTTGGACCACGTGACCACGCCGTAGTGTATGTAGTTATGTTACAGAGCCAGGCAGCATACTACACAGAGTAACTGAGAAAGTCAAGCGCGCACACATCTGGAGGGAAATTTTATACACATTTTGCAAGTATTATACAGGAAAATGGTTAATGTATTAGCTGAGAATGCACTGGAGGGCATGCCCCTAGACCCCCTGAGCATTAGTATTAGCCGCCTCCTTTTTTTTTTTAGCTAGCTACTTCAGATTTTCTGGCGAACTCAGGGAAAAGCTTCAAGACTTTGGACATCATTGTGATAAGTGATAAGAGCTAACTTGTTAAACATAACTATAAATGGATAAAAACTATGACTTCTCGATGACTAGTACAATGTCCCACCAATTGATTTTTTTTCCACTTCATTATGTTCAATTTGCAATCTTTTCATCCAAATATTAAACGCTGACTATTTAGCATGCGATGACTAAGTGTAAATGAATCAAACTTGGTTTGATTTACAGTTTGGTTGAAAATATCTAAATGTAGATCCAGAAAAGTCACTTGGGTTGGAGGGGACGACCTTATCTTCCTGAGTATTTGTGTTCCCTGTTTATGGGAATTTCCTTGATCCACTTGGCAATCCATTTAGATTAAATAAATTGGGGTTGAGAACCTAAAACATCTCCACAAAGCTATATTTTGTAGCATCATCAATGTTTTATCGACGTGTCATTGAAACACCTCTGTCTGTCTGATGAAGTGTCTGGTATCCCTGATATAATAAATGTCAGCACAGGGAAGCTCACTTCATCACTGCTAACAGATGGA
Organism: Neoarius graeffei; assembly: GCF_027579695.1. Lineage (NCBI taxonomy): Eukaryota > Metazoa > Chordata > Actinopteri > Siluriformes > Ariidae > Neoarius > Neoarius graeffei. The sequence continues at coordinate 54,760,365 of NC_083591.1, read as the reverse complement.
GAGTTTCAGCGCTCTGCACAGACCACTTCACTCCTGTATCGAAGTAGCACCATCCTCAGGGACGGCACAATCCAGTTCCACACTGGTTTTAATGAATCTCTGTCTTGTCAAGTTTGAAGGAGTGTCCCAGTAGAGCTCAGGACAGCACCATGGGATTAGACAAGCAGATGTTCTTGTAATTGAAGTGTGTCATGGTTGCTGTCGGTCTTGTCTTTTCGATCCAAGACATGTGATTTCTGAGGAAGGTGAATACCTGAAGAACAAGAAGCAAGAAAACGTGACCTTTTTTTTCCCCCTCATAGTGATTGGATGTTTTTCATACGAATTTAAAGTGACAGTCTCTACATCAGCCATTCGCTCTAGTGTTGAGAGAGTAAAAACAAATTATGGATGATATTTATACTCATTTTTGCTGCATAACTGCAATTTTCACTCGACCAACTAGTGAAGAGTCTAGAAATTGTTGTTTTTAGTTTAGTTTAGTTTATTAGCTTATTTGACAGGGACCATGTACAAGACATCGCTAGTACCAGAGTTAGCTAGAAAGCTAATTTGCGTCTGTGGTCCCTGGGCAGGGAGCTATAAAAACACAAACATACACACATGACTTACTGTTGCCAATATGAAGTACACACTAAAATAGCAACAGCATTCTAAAACATGCATCATACTAAAACATATAAAAAACATATACTATCACATCACATAAAAACAACACACATACAACAATAGACATCGTCATATAAAACAATACACATACCATTTCACAATACTTACTATAAAACAGCACACTGATTAATGATCACATATTTGATTAGCCTTAAGCCATACCTTTAATGATAATTTAAACTGGCTAAAGCTTGCACTGTTTCTAATGTGAACTGGAATTGCATTCCATTTTTCAGCTGCACTAACAGAAAAAGCTGATTGACCAAAGGAAGTTTTCCTATAACCCACATAGCAATCACCTCTCACAGAGGACCTTGAAACTCTTAAATTGTCTCTGCACAATGATGTACACTGCCTAAGAGGTGATGGTGCAAGATCATGGAAAAGTTTATACAATAAACACATATTAGCAAAACAAATAAAACTCTCAAAGGACAGCATGTTGTATTTTGATATAATAGCACAATGATGGTAATATCTTGGCTTTTTGTCCAAAATCTTTAAAGCCATTTTGTAAAGAGAGGCTAATGGTTTTATGGTGGTCACACCTGCCTGTGACCAACTTGTACAACAGTATGACAGATGTGAAAAGATCATTGAGTGTAGGAACAATTTTGCAGCAGACAGTGGCAACTGGTGTCTGATATGCCTAAAATTTACTAAACTAGCTCTAACACATTTGGATATCTTCTTGATATGCATTTTAAAAGACAAATTAGAATCAATGATAACACCCAGATACTTGAAGTTATCAACAGTTTTTATGGCCTCTCCCTTAACAAAGATGTCAGGTTGCTGGCTTGCATCACACCTCTTGATGGAAAAGTACATGGTCACTGTCTTGCCCACATTGAGAGTAAGACAGTTGTGTGTTTTCATTCTTGTCTTAAATTAACTTTGGATTTGACTCAAAAGTCCATTAACAAGTGTTGCCAGGCAAAGCAAACCTTGCCCGACAGCACCTATTTTATACCTATATGTTGATAATGGTAATATTTCTCAATCATCAGCTGTCAGGTTATAGTGGTTATATATGAAAATCCATGACCTTGAGTTTGACTTTTCAAAATCATTCCAGGTCAAAGGTCATGGTGCCAAATGAAAGCCCATATGGCACTTCCTACAAGTTGATAATGATAAATATCTGTCTACTATCAACCGTTTTCAAGTTACAGCCATCTGAAAATCTGTGACCTTGAGTTTGACCTTTCAAGGTCAAAGATAATGGTGCCAAATGAAAGGCCATATGGGAGTTCCTATATGCTCGTAATAGTAAACATTTGTCTATCGGCAACCGTTTTTGAGTTATAAGGGAAAATGTTATTTTGATCAAAAGGTTGACCTTTCCAGTGACCTTGACCTTCACCCAATTTACCTCCCAAATTTAATCAGGTAATCTGCAGACCACTGCGCACCTACTCTGAAAATTTGAAGTCAATTGGTGCAACCGTCTCTAGACGCTAGATTGTTAACAGACAGACACACAAACTGCACTGCACTGATTACAACATCTCACCCCGTTTCTCTGTCGCAGGTGAGGTAATAATTTTACTTTTCTTTGAAATATTACTGTGGGGGGGGAAGATATTCTGTTGTATTTGATTTCTTCTTCTTTGTGATTTTTATTTTATTTTTTTGTTCGCACCATTCATCTATTAATCAAATTCTTAACAAATGTACTCAAAAAAAAAAATAAAAATACAGTACTGTGCAAAAGTCTTAGGCCCCCATTTTTTTCATACAAACTTTGTCATAGATTTCTATTTTGTAACTTCGACATTATCGAGTCAAAACATCACAAAAACATTTTAGAGTTCCAAACGTTAGTGTGTTTTTTTTTCCTTTTTCTTTCAGCGCAAGAGCCCACTTTTCAGATTAAAAAAGAAAACATAATGAAGGCTGCTGGGTTTTGGTGCAAAATGAAGAAGCGAGAGTGACCGTCAAAACGTCCAGAAGAACTGTGGCTGGTTCTGTAAGATGCTCAGTAAAACCTACAGCTCATTTCCGCATAAAACTGCACTCACTGGACCTGAGACTGCTATTTTTATTTTTTTTAAACCAAAGGGTTGTCTCACACCAGATACTGACTTTGTTTCATTTATTATGGCTTACTGATTTCTGTTTATATTATTTTTTTAAATGTTGAAACATTTCATTTCATTACTTTTGAAGCCATTTTTGTTCGACAGCATTTCTTTACATATGCCTAAGACTTTTGTATAGTACTGTATATCATCACTGCAACTCTCCGTCGCTGTTTTTAATCCAATACGTTCCTTTTTTTGTGTGTTTTTGCTTTTAAAAGTTACTGCCGTGTCTAAGATGCTATTCAGCTGCCACTAATCCCCATTAGGAGTCTTAATAGCAGGATGAACACACCGTTTGTTATTTAAACTCGTATACCATTTAACAAACCTGTAGACTTTGTTTTTCAGCTAATCAGCATTTGCTGCAGTGTTGGTTGCTGTCATGTGCTGCTAGCAATGAACTATCAGGAATCCTGTCCTGTCCTACGGTTTATTATCCTATAATTATTATAGGAAGCTCCACATCATATTTTTTTGCATTGTGCCCAACTGTAGTTTACAGTCTGCTTTGCTTTAATTGTGATTGTTCCAGGCATGCAAACTGGTCAGGGGTGAAAAAGGTGAGAAGGATGCACGGGGACACGGCACGCGCGCAAAAGTACATTTCGTAGTCTACGTTACAAAAATACGTATTACAGACATGTATATATACTGAATTTAATCACAGTTTGATGACAAATAGTATGTACACACTACAAAAGGGCACAGACTGCCATTTACAAACTCATACAGATAAAAATCTCATGCCTTTATTGTTCACGAAGAACACACATTCTCAGATGAGGTCTATACCGTTTCTGGACAGTTTTATACTGGATATGCAAAAGAACAGACACTAAAAAACAACAATAACAACACTGCTTCAAGTTCAGCATGATTTAAACCATTTACACCAGTGTCACATTTTATAGTTTTTTTTCCTCACGCTTTGTAAAGGCTCACCAGTGAGCATAACATGAACTTGTCATGCCTACAACAGCTGAATGCGGCGATTTCCATGTTGCTCAGCAAAACGCTTCACAAATTTATCAAGATCTAATGCTTTTGTGCGCTTTGATTCAATGCTGAGTACAGCCAAACTTGATAGTCTCTTTTCTGTCATAGTCAACCGCAAATAAGTCTTTATGAGCCTGAGAGATGAAAAACTTCGTTCACAGGATGCTCACAGGCAAGACAACCGCTATTTTACACAACCTGAACAACTAAAAAAAAAAAAACATCATCATCTTGGTATGGGTCCAAAAACAGTGAACTCCATGAGAGTGGTAGGACTCTCCTGTTCCCCCTTTTTTCTGTCTAGTACTCTCCTCGTCTGATGTAACTCATGTTTAAGATCCTCAATATTTGAATCATAAGCTTCAGCCAATAGCAATGTTTTCCTTGACAGACGGTGAATCAATATTAACTTTTGTGGCCGACTTTACACAAAACTAATGTCAGACCTAGCTAACATTAGGCCAAAAAAAAAAAAAAAGTGTGTTTCAGGTAACATGAAATACTAAAATAAGGTCGGTAGGTAGGAAATTTTTTTTTTCTTAATTTGTTTTATTTTGTTCGAAAAAATTAACACAAGTAAACATCTTACAAAATAGTATTTTGGCACAGAATCCTTTATACCACACATCATAATAAAATAAGTGTTTTAAATCTTTAAACGAATAAAAAAAAATATCGCAAGAGTTCGAGTTATGATCTGCGGAAGCGTATTGCTGCCACACTCAAAAAAAAAAAAATTGGCTTAGACTCAAGTAATTACGTGAAAAGATATTGTTAACAGAGTTATCACGTTTTTACAATATATTTATCATGTAATAACATATCACGTAATTTCATGATATTTTCATGTGATGTGAAAACACCTTATCAAGAAATAACGTGAAAATATGGTTTAACGTCCTAGGCTCGGCTACTTCCATTAAAAGCAGCCGGCCTCGCCTAGCCTACTGTAGAACTTGGGTCGAGCAAAAACACGGAGCAAAAACATGGCTGAATCCTGAATGACTCCTATTTGTATAAATAGGGGACTACATAGGCGGCAAAATGTAGTGTTTTTCCCTGCCATGGAAGTGCACTTGTATACTGAAGAGGAAGCAATTTGCATTACAGCCAGGAGGGCTGATAGAAGTGGCAAAACATTTTACTTTTTATCGTTTCTTTCACAACTTGAATGCGTTGAAACAAAAAATTATGACAAACTAACGCCACTTACACTAAAATATCGAGGGAAATTTGTAATAAAAACTTTACGGTCGGCAATTTCGACGCTGAAATTCTCGATCGGTGGGGTTACCGGAAACACACTTTTTTTTTTTGCCTTACATGTATAGTTAGCTAAATAACCTTCTCCAACCTGATTTTTATCCTCTCAAAATCAGCATCGCAACTATGCTAGCACTGTTCATTCATTATAATTTCATTTTTTGATAGATAGTTAATCAGCTTTTACCCCTTTCCTCCCGTGTCTCCTTTCCTCGCGACTCCTGCCTCCCTCGCTTCGCGCCTCTCAATTTTCCAAAACAACCAATCTCTGGCGTTATCTCGTGCTGCATTCGCCACAGTCGGACATTGGAAATTCGCGCACGTAAATGTCAAATTGGCCGTAATTTTTCTTTGAATTCGTCGCTGCCAACTGGGGTAGCAGCAAGGGTGGCAAGGCTTTCTTTTAGAGTGGCATATGCCACCCCGGTAGATCCGCCCATGGTTATTCACCCCCGAGCGCGCTGGAAACTGTTCCATTGGTATTCAGATTCAGTCGCGAGATGAGGTTGCCAGATCTCTCTATAAAAAGGTGACTTTGCGGTCTGAATCTGTGGAATATTCGTAAGCGAGGACTGGCAACCAGCAGTGGGTTGTGCACCAGCTGATCAGAACTCCAATGGAAAAGAAGCGTGTTAGTAACTGTTTATCTTGATTGGCTGTAACCTTGTAAGTGAAATGTTTGGCAACAATAGCGTTGTAGCCTGCCTACCCCCCCCCCCCAAAAAAAACTCTTCGGATCTACACGATTCACACAAGTGACCTATTTTGGGACCAAAACGGCGAATTTCGCCGAAAGGTGAGGAGTTTGCATGTGTGTTGTTCTGTCATACACCTATGTTTACATTTGTTATTCCACAAAATCGAGTTGTACATGAGCTGATAGTCGATGAGGCGCGTAGCACCAAGTCAGCTATAAGTCATGTATGACGAGATTGAGTGGAATAACTGTTTTATTCTATCCACATTCACCGGATTTTGAGAAACAGAGCATTTTTGTTATTTTTCTCAAATTCGATAAATAAAAACTTTATACAAAATGTCTGACAAAATCATTTCTGCTTAGAATGTAAACAAACTGTCGAAATGGCAGTAGCAATTTTGTAAAAAAAAATGCGATAATTCTTGAATTTATTTTTAAAGATACGTTCTTACCAACAAATACTTTTGTTCCAAATTTTGTTGTATTTTTGGGGGGTTTTGTTTTCGGGTAGAGTTTTTTATTTTGTCCTCAGTTGGTTGAGCAAAACTCTCCGCCATTTTGTTTTTTCTACTCACGGCATATGAGCTGATATCCTAGTAGTAGAGTAGCCAATCAGAGTGCACAATTGCTCATATCCAGTGAATATGGATAGAATATTATGTTGTATCACCTGCTATTGGATGTTTGTATTGATATTGATGTAACCCTTGTCTTGACGAAAAAGCACTTTAGACCAACCTGCATGGTGAGTATGCTGAGCATGTCTGGTAGTTTTGGGAGTCTTGGTGTTGTGCAAGCCTCAGTTGACCTGCCATTTGGAACATCTGTTGACATGGACCTTCAGCAAACGGAGCTGACCCTGAGGGGCTGGTTTTCATTCAGGATGGCAGTCTGGGACAGACGGAGCAGTCAGTCTGTTCACATCACGACACCATCTCTCCAGGAAGCTTCTGAATGTCAACCCTCTGCCATATTCCATTTAAGAGAGGAAGCTCATAAGTGTGAGTGAAATAAGTGATAAATATTTCAACCACTCTTAAGCTACTTTTATATTGTCTAAATTTTCAGTCCTACTTCCTTCTGTTCCAGAGATATCTGGGTTGTTCCTTAGTTTCCATGTTTTTCCAAAAGACTTCTAAAAAGCAGGGAAAAATTAGACTTGGATGGATGGATGGATGGATGGATGGATGGATGATACCAGGTATTTGGAATTTAAGTAGTTATCCTTTGCAGTCCTATTTTCATTGCAGCATCATTTTGTGCCATGTTTCCAGTTTCACTCACTGTTCCCTAATCTCCCTGCATGACTGGTTTATTCTGCTCACGTAACTCCCAGCATGGTGTACCTGCTCACACCATGCAAACAGTCATCTCTAGAGTCAACATGACCCCAAGCCACCAGCCCCAAAGGACTTACAAATGGACTAAGGTCTGAGTTACTTATTCAGTAGATGATCTCTGGGGCACCAGCTTTTTTGGTTCCTCTGGAATCATCTGAAGCTGGAGAGGCAGCTTGACTTTTCAAGGTGAAATGCAAAATTCTGGATAATTCTGAGCTCTGTCTTTGTCTCGAGCTTTTTGTGATACTAAATTACATTTTTCACTTACCTCTGTGAAGAGAAGGCCATAAAAATGCACCATGTACTGAGAGAAAACTGCCTCACAAAAAGAAATGATATGGGTTTCATTTTGTGTGTACCAGGGAACTTATTCAGTATGCAAGTCGAATGGCTCGGAGATGTACACAGCTTCTTCAGCCAGGGAAACAGAATGATGGGAAACAAGAATGATTTTGGTTCACATTACCCATCTGTGATTAATTAGCAAGATGTATAATGCTGAGTGGACAATAGGACATGGGGGCTGTTTCACAATCATGGTTGTCGTTTTGAATAACACTAACGAGGTCCAGTGTGTGTGTGTGTATATGGGTCTGTCTCAGAAAACTAAATATGCTCAGTCAATAAACTATATGATTTTGAATGGTGATGTTGGTTTTAATTTGAAATAAAAAGATGAAAGAAATAATACAGATAAAACTAAATCTTTGATGTGAATACTCCATTCAGAATTTGGCAAAAATTCTGCAAATTTGTGGAAAAATGGCGGCTTGATCTGGGACATGATAAATGGTCGACTACATCGCGTTCCCTTAAAAAGGTTGTAGTCCACTGAAGAGTCTACAGTTATCACTAATTGTATTTTAAGTTGTAACTTTATACACCTAAGGATTGGTGCGCTCACAGAATAATCTTAACCGTAATAAAACATCATGCAAAATATTTGATCACCGTTGTAACTCCATTTTCCGCATACGCAAAACCAATACGATCGTGTGTTTTGATCTAAATGGAAAGCCTCAGGGTCGAGGTCACGACCTCACCAAAAGCAGTAACTTAAAATCACTACGCCATATAAACATTTAGTTATAAATCTGCGATTTTGTTTTTTAAAAAGAAAGCTGAACGTTAGGTATAGAATATGTTTCTTACAGAATGTTACGATGGTAGCTGGTCTTGTATGAATTTCTGAGCTATAAAATGAGTCGTGGTCTATTTTTTACCGTAGCGTGTTATTTGTGTGCGGGGAAGGACACACATTAACAATTTGCATGTGTAGAATGGAATTTTCCACTCCAACAGTTAGAAGTTGATCGTGCTTCCATTTGCGGTCTTTCTGTTACGCGGGCGATCTGTTCGGACGTTATCACTGAAAAGGTGAGTTTTGACAGTTTTTCATTTTGTTTTAGTCTTGCAGTATAAGGCAATAGAATGTTTCTTTTTCATCTTACTTTCATATTTCGTAGTGTTTGTGTATTTTTGGCCAGTATTTTGCATCCATGGCCAATTTAGATCGAACTTTTGATAGAATCTATATGGCCAGTCATTTTGCCCCACCTCGCGCTCCGTCCGGTGCTGTAGTGATGTCCCATTGCTCACACGCCACAGCAGAGACCTGCGCGACCTTCAGCCGGTACAGTCGTTGTTCTTTTACCACCGCTGTTATTCTCATCTTTCCGGTGTGTTCTTGATTTTTCCATTGTGTCCTATTTCGCCATATCAAATACCCAAAATGTGTCATATTATTCATATTTAAGTGAATAATCAATTCAGTCATCATACTGTAACTTGGCATTTTTAACCCAAGCAATCAAAAAGAGGAAATTTATTCAATATTTTCACTCCTCTGTGAAGGAGGGGCTTTAATTCTTCATGATGTAGTGATTTTATATGGAAATCAATTTTACAAAAGCATTTGAATTGTAATAAAAAAAAAATTCCACAGTGGAGGCCAGATAAAGCAAGATACTATCTTTATTCTTATTAAACATGACAAAAGAAACATTGAGTGTTAGGTAAATGCAAAAAAATAGTTAAATTAGAAAATTTATTTTTTGACCATAATGCCCCGAATGAGAGACCAGTTTCTGAGACGGACCCGTATGCTGGAGTTTCTTATACCTTATTTTACAGGGACACACCAGCCCTACCAACAGCACTAATGTCTCTTATTATTAGACATTAGTGCTGTAGCTCAGTTCTGATTAATGTTAGCTCATGTGTCCATAAGGCCGATGAACTGTCGCCGTGGCGTATGTCGTCCATCCGTCATCCACAATTCAGTTGAACCGTATCTCCTCCGTCAGCCCTCCACGGATTTCCATTCCTATTGTTTTGTTTGAAAGAACTCTTCACTCCGCACAAAACTTGGTGGTTGTTTTGTCAAATTTTTTGCTAACAAGTTACTAATTAGGCCAAATTAACAAATTTTCCATACCTCTCATTAGAATTTTATCTCCTCTCTGATTTCTCATCCAATTTCAGTTCTGATCGATGTGTTGGGTTGATCTTCCCTTGAGGAACAAAACGTGGTTGTTTTGTTTGTTGATTTTCCTGTTGTGAACAGTTTGTCTTGGAGATTGGTCCTCTCTCACGCTGTCACATTTCAGTTCTGATCGATGTTTTGGTCGTCATGGTTGTTTTGATGGCAGGCCAGATGAGCGACTACGTCCTTGACATTCTGGTAAGTTCTGATAAACATGTTTGTAAGAGTCAAATGCAGCCCACTTTTGACCTTGTGATCATTTCATTTAATTCTACTTTAATTACTACACTTAGATTTTACTGGTTAAATTCAGAATTGTTTTTTTTTCTTTTAAGCACTAACTAGGTTTTACTTTGGGATGTATATAGTACTTTGATTCACAATAGAAAGATATTTAAGTGGACATTGCATGTTTTTGTAAACTAAGCACATCTGACAGGATCCTTTGTCCGTCAAAAATGTCCTCTCCAGAAATCATTCACCATATGATGAGGTTGTAAATGTTTTTTTTAAGAAAATATATTATTTGTTGCGGGGGTGGCACGGTGGTGTAGTGGTTAGTGCTGTCGCCTCACAGCAAGAAGGTCCTGGGTTCGAGCCCCATGGCCGGCGAGGGCCTTTCTGTGTGGAGTTTGCATGTTCTCCCTGTGTCCGCGTGGGTTTCCTCCGGGTGCTCCGGTTTCCCCCACAGTCCAAAGACATGCAGGTTAGGTTAACTGGTGACTCTAAATTGAGCGTAGGTGTGAATGTGAGTGTGAATGGTTGTCTGTGTCTATGTGTCAGCCCTGTGATGACCTGGCGACTTGTCCAGGGTGTACCCCGCCTTTCGCCCGTAGTCAGCTGGGATAGGCTCCAGCTTGCCTGCGACCCTGTAGAAGGATAAAGCGGCTAGAGATAATGAGATGAGATATTATTTGTTGCACAGTGTAAGACAGGACTTGAAACAGATGTAAGACAAATTTGCAGCAGAGCTTCACATGTGGTTGAAACGTGTGCAAGTCAAAAAGTGTCCTCTCTGGAAAACCACAAGGATCGTCACCACTTCAGCTGTTATTACACTCACCACCGTGTACAAACATTGCTGCACAGGACTTAAAAATTTGTACTTGACATCCATCACATCCATTTCAACAGTTTTACACTTTGTATCCCTTCTTCTTGTGGACTATAAGAAAGGTTGTCAGTTTTAGAAATGCACTATATACCGTCTTCTCACTGCAAGTACAGTAACACGCCCAGTATACGACCTGTAGCTCTGATATTCTGTGCAGATAATTTCCATCTCAATAGGTCATTTTTGGCAGCAGAGAAACACAAAAATTTAAGGTTTGATTTTTGGACTATTGTGGACCTGAAGAATTTCCCCTGATTGTGAAACCGCCCAAGGAATCACGACACAACTGTTCACCTGGAGAGATCACGGACAAAGATCACCTGATCCCCAAATCCTACTTCCTTATAACTATAAACCAGAGACTTGTATATCCATGAAACTGTGTTGTTTTGTATCGAAGCAAGAAATTAATGGAGTGGAGGAATGCTTGGTAACAGAAAGGTAGCCAGCAATTCTTATGTTCTGCAAAAAGAAATGGACCTATGGTGCAAACAAGCCATTTGTATACTGTGTGCCACCAGTAATTGGGTGGCACAGTGGTGTAGTGGTTAGCACAGTCGCCTCACAGCAAGAAGGTTCCGGGTTCGAACCCAGCGGCCGGCGAGGGCCTTTCTGTGTGGAGTTTGCATGTTCTCCCCGTGTCTGCGTGGGTTTCCTCCGGGTGCTCCAGTTTCCCCCACAATCCAAAGACATACAGTTAGGTTGATGTGGGGTGGCCTTGGGCTGAGGTGCCCTTGAGCAAGGTACCGAACCCCTGACTGTTCCCCGGGTGCTCTGGTGTGGCTGCCCACCGCCCTGAGTGTGTGCGTGTGTTCACTGCTTCAGATGGGTTAAATGCAGAGGATGAATTTCACTGTGCTTGAAGTGTGCATGTGACGAATAAAGGTTTCTTCTTCTTCTAATTACTCACCGGCCACTTTATTACCCCTACATCTCCCTGCTGTTTTATTTTCTGCATCTAATCAGCCAATCCCTTGACAGCAGCACAGTGCATCAAATCATACAGATACAAATCAAGAGCTTCAGTTATTAATGTTCACTTCATTAAAACATCAGAATGGGAAAATTTGTGATCTCACAGTGAAGTGTGACTTTCTTTCACTGTAGCATGGGTGTTGGTTTGAGCCAGATGGACTGATTTTGAGTATTTCAGAAACTGCTCCTGATCTCCTGGGGTTTTCACACATAATCTCTAGAGTTTACACAGAATGGTGCAGAAAACAAAAAACATCGAGTGATGTGAGTGAGTGAGCGGCAGTTCTGTGGGTGGAAACAAACGCCTTGTTGATAAGAGAGGTCAGAGATCAGAAAATGGCCAGGAAGGATATAGTAGCTCATAGCAACTCTTTACAACCGTGGTGAGCAGAAAAACATCTCAGCATGCAACAGCAGATCATCACATTGGGTTCCAGTCCTGCAGCCAAGAACCGGAATCTTAGAATCAAGAACAAGTTCCTATTAAAGTGGCCGGTGAGTGTATGTTGTGGGTTTGTTTGTTTGTTTTTTTTGCTGTTCCTAATATCCATTTGATTATGACACACCAAATACTTTCTTTTAGAAGCATTAGGCTATTACTGTACTTGCATTCTGCATTTTGGTTTCACCCAAATAAATGGATGATGTAACCATATTCAGGGATCTGCTGCGCATGAGAACGGATTAATTCAGTTTTCTCTTGGGCTCTCGTTGATTGTTTCATCACTTTTCTTGTTGTTTTATCACCAGGAATTTTAAACATGCCTAGAAGTACTGGCGCATCTGCAACAGCTTGCAGAATAACATGAAAATCATGCCACATCATCCCACTACACACATGGTTCTTTCGGTATCCAGTGCTTGTGACCTTTAGCGAGGTTGTACTGGACTGAATGTCTGGCTTGTTTTTCCTTTGATCAGCAATGCTCACTCTGCAATGAACCTGTATGCCGACCTGCATTAGTGTGTGGAGGCTGTGGCATGATCCAGTCTGAATTATTATCCTCTCATGAGCTTCCACTTTATCTGTCTCTCACCTTTCAGCTAAATGCATACTCTCACCATGTCTTGGTGTCTGGCTGATCTCTACATCAACTACAGCTGAGAAATGCTGATAAGATGCTGTGATTATGGCAAAACTATTGCTAATGATTTTGGAGGTGCACTGTGTAGCATCATTTCCACCGAAGGCATTTGGTTAGCTACTCAAGTCTTGAACTTTTACGGATTTTTAATTTGATTTCCAGCTGCAAACCTGTTCAGGAATCCTGGACTATACAAAGAACCTTAGGAAGAACCCTTGAAGAACCATTTTTCTAAGGCCCTGTTTACATTATTTCGAATCAGCGGATCATCAGATTAACGTTTTTAAAACGATTCGCGTGCACACAGCAACGCCAATACACGGATACGCTAATCACATGACTAATTAGACGGCACGTCACATGATCCCAGTGCATATCGGGCATGCGCAAGTCACTCACCACTTGCAAGTGGAAGGATGGCAAGCGAACACCTTCTCCAGCAGATAAACACACCTGGCTGTGATGTTCATGTTCTCACTGAGTTTAAGCGCCTGAAGGAGGTTGAAATGTGTAAATAAACCTCAGTGCAGCTCAGCGCTTCCTCCTGCGCTCCAAATCACTCCGCCCTGAACAGCGAGTGCCCTCTGGAGGGTGCGCACTCTGGCCCTGCGCAGCTCACAGAGCACGCGAGTGAAGCGCACGAGCAGTGATTCGGAACTGAGCCGCTGTGTGTGTGATCCCAACGCCAGCGAATCAGGACACAGTGACGTTGTCCAATGACGACGTCAGCTAGAGCTCAGCACAGCGTATCCGCGTATTCTCAATGTTTACACAGCACCGGACCAGACACGATCTGGATTGAATACGTGGACCCTGGCGGATTCCCGTTTCCCGGCGTTTCCAGGCGTTTTAATGTAAATGGACAGTGCATCCGCGAAGAAAACGAGACAGATACGGTCTAATGTAAACTTGGCCTAAGAGTGTAGGTACAGGACAGCCAAGGCAGGCAGGCAGTTTTGTCCTGGAAATGCCAAATATCAGAAAGCATGAACAGTTTATACTTTGTCAGAACTGCTTAAATATGTGGTCCAAAATTAACTCTGGAAAGTTCTGAGGTAGACTGAACTTTAAAAACTGTCCATCAAAAACTTTACAGATCGTAAACAGCAAGGTATAATATGTGAATGTGTAGGTTTTAATGAGTGCGTCTTGACTGAATTGCAGATGTTCCTGTTAAGCTTTGGCTCCACCCAAGGAAACTAATAATTCTTCTTTTTTTCCAATGAATCGTATCACGATGCAACACTGGAAATAAACCAGCAGTAGAAATGTCAGTGTTGGCATGGGGTGCGACTCCTGGCTCTGACACTTCCTCAACCTCACTCCAGTTCATAGCTGCTCACAACTCGAGATGCCCTTGATGTTTATTTTCAAATTAATTAGTTCGTTCTCAAAATATAAACAAACTAGCAGCCTAGTTTAAGCAACCATGACCCTGAACAGGCAGTTACTAAGAATGAATTTTAATGAATGTGGTCTTTCCTTTTTCTGCAAACTTCATATCTGATTGTTTGCATAAAAAGCCAGCATAAAAGTTGTTACATTTTGTTGCATCACCCAGGATCCCGGTCCCAATGTACACCAATATTATCAAACGTTCTGGCAATCTTTCTACAAAAATAAATTTTAAAAAAATAAGAGAAAGTAAAACAAGTAGTACGCTTCTTATTTGGATCCATATTTATATTCATATTATCTGTTCATTCTGTATAAGGTGTGCATATTTGGTTACATCCTTATCCCATACATTTCGGGTGAATCATATGAATCAAAGTGAATCAGAAGAATCAAGCCCTGTGTCCGAAATCATTCCCTACTCACTATATAGGACACTGTACAGTGAGGACTCCATTTTGTAGTGCTGTCCGAAACCTTAGTGAGGATTACTTACACCCTATATAGTGCACTCAAAGTATCCCACAATGCATCACGAAAAGTAGTGTACAACCAATCATAGATATACATAGAAGACTAGATGCCTCACCACGTATTCCAGAACGTCCGCACAGGGCGGCCATCTTACCACAGGCAAGCTTTTACACAGAATTTGCGGTACACTGAGGTAAGACCATTGAGATGCTTAAATGTTTATACTCTTATCTCGCTGAAATTTTGACGTATATACAAATGGTTTGATTTCTTAAAACATTATTAATGTGGTTGAAATTCTGGGTGCTTGAACATGCTAAAATCGTACCTTTTCTTTTCAAAAATGACTTACTGCAGCTTTGTCAAAGTTGTGTTTCATGCTAGGCTAGCTCGTAGCACCAAGTAATTTTACATGGAAGGTCATGAGATAATATTTTCAATAACTGAAGTTGCACTTGCACATGGTTTTCATTTTTGGGTTGGTTAATTTAAAACAACTTGCATTATGATTTCTAGAGGAAATTAAATTACTGACTGTGACGAGATGCCAGACTTCTGCGCGGCTTTCGGTTGCTCGAACCGGCGATGTCTGGAAAGTAGGGCACGCGGGATCACCTTTCACCAGTAAGATAATACATCATTTTTTAAAGGATAATCGGTAGCGTTATTTACTTAGTGAAATAATGTCCAATACAGTTCCTGATATGAGCAGCCGGGCTAGGACAACAGTATCATACTGTATTGTTACATTTGGGTGTGAGGTTGGAAGTGAGTAAGCTGTTTATTTAACTTTAGCTTCCCCTACGGCCCTATCACATGTAAAAATATTTTCACTAAAAATTGGAAATAAATTGTATGGTTATTTGTCCTAAGGCCGCAGTTATCCATAAGTATGCAGTGTTAGGCTTCTCACAGCATAGGAATTTCAGCATGTATTTTTTTTTAAACATAAAATGATTATTCATCATTAATATCATAAATACATACTTCCGTTTTTTTTTTTATATAACAAACCAAACCGTTTGAATATCAATTGAAATTTGAGGAAGTTACGGTCATCTGAAAAGTACATATCGCTACCAACACAATGTAATGGGTAAGCCAGCTGTCTGAGGTAAGATGGCCGCCATGTGCGGACGTTCGACTTCGTTGACGGGCAACGGGGACGAGGCATCGAGTCTTCTATGTATATCTGTGCAACCAATGGTCACTAACCAAAGCAAATATCCCATCATGTATTGCAGTCGCGCTGAAAGAAATCAAATTAAAAGTCTCAAATTTGTTTTAATAAAAGGCAGCGGCAAAGAAGAAAGCATTCAGCCTTGATTTAAAAAAAAAAAAAAAACCTGAAAGCTGCAGATACTTTGTATTGATTAATGTGGGAAATACGTTCAGTATAATATGTATTTATCACAAAAAGACATGCATGTATTTATTATTTTGAAAACCCACCAGCCGACTGATCTGGCATGTTTTACTTGTGCGACAGTAATGACGTAAATATCAGCGAGACAGACTAGTGTCCAAAAGCGTTTTTTTTTTTTTTTTTATTTTACCAATGAGCTCACTATATAGTCCTCTATATAGTAATTCCCTATATAGGGAGTAGTGAACGAGTGAGCGATTTCGGACACAGGGAACATGAATCAAAGTGAATCATATCAGAAAGTGCATCACATAAATCAAAGTGAATCAGAAGTAAATTGTATAAATCAGAAAGTGAATCAGAGGAATCAACTAGAAAGTGCTCATGCATTTTATTTCCTAGCTCCTCTACAGTGTCAAAAAGCGCATCAGATTTCCATCCAGTGGTGCAGAGCACAAGTACTCATTGCATCATGCGTGCGCGCGCACACACTGCACTGAATCTTGGCTCCACGCTCAGCTGGGCAATGCATTATTGAGCAGATATTACACTTATTTATCAGAATATTCAGATTTCTGTCACCTCCATCACTTTCTGTTCTACAGCAGCACTAGACTTGTTGACCTGCACTACTACATTATGCACACATTATTCCGCTTTGCAGTATAGAGTGAAGGGTCATTCATTTCTGAAGCACACCATTGGCCCAGTTCAGATTTTTCTCTCAGCTGTACCTCACTACAGGCAACAAAGCGCTTTGTTACTTCCTGAGCTAACTGCTGTGAAAAGGAGGAATAAAGGATGAACCGATTTTTAAAAATAATCTCTGCCTCATTCTGGGCTGCACCACACCATCCTGATCATTGATTGATTGATTGATTGATTATTTTCCTATAAAACTTAAACAATTTTCTTGACCAAAAATGCTAATTTGGATAGTAATAAATGGAAGCTAGTATCATTGGCATGATGTCCGTTTCATGTTCTTCAGTATCTTGGATGTGTTAATCAGTGTGATGCTGTACAACACACCAATATGAATAAAAATTTACAAAATGACCATCTCCAACTCTTTTCTTTTAGCTGGATCACTTTGTTCCTCATGGTTGGCATAGCACATGATGCAGTTGGCTAGGAGGTGTGGCCTGAGGGCATATCTCAAACCATATATTAATAGTGTTTAGGATTACTATATAATATAGTTTCAATTTGATTTGTAGGTTTTAAATACAGAGCAGTCTGTAGTTTATAAGAGAGGATTTAATTGGACTCAGTGGTTGTGTTTGGGGAGCGTAGGCTTAGCTTATCTTTAGCCTGAGCCTATTTTATTGTCTATTTTAATACCACAAAATCAATCATTTTCATCTTGAGCAAATAAATCACTGCTTTAAATTCAGGAGGACTTCAGTGAGTTTTGTTTAATTGGAGCTTATCTCGAGATGATTTCCTCTGTTCGCCTGCAAGAGCTGTAAAGGTGTGTAGGTGGACGAGACAGACAGACAGACAGACAGACATGCATGCATGAGCTGGTAATCACAGTTGATTTCCATTACTGCATATGTGACTTTATAACAGTGTCCTGAATGTCCACAGGGAGATCGATAGTTGTGTAAAACTTTACTTCTAAAAGCAGAGTGTGAATATCGATTTGCTCAATAATTTAACATGGAGGAAAACGTGCAGCACGTTCACTTTGACTCCTGGTAAAGAGCAGCGTGGTTGTGATTTACAGTTTGTTCTCGAGGTTTCTCAGTTTGATTCATATTTCTTAATGATGTAATGGTATAATTAATTATCTGTCTGTATTTCTGTGTAAACTGTAATCTATAATTTGAATGTGATTTTGAATATTTTTATAATTTGAATATTTGAGAAATAATCGCAACTTCAACTCAGGCAGATTTAGTATATTTAAATCTGACACACACTTGCAGGATGACTGCATCCATCCATCTCTTTCATTTTTGTCTATCTATCCATCCATCCATTTCTTAATTTCTTTCTTTATCCATCCATCCATCCATCCATTTCTTTCTTTATCTGTTCATTCATCATCCATCCATTTATTTATTTCTTTGTCCATCCATCCATCCATCCATCCATCCATCCATCCATCCATCCATTTCTTTGTCTTTATATCCATCCATCCATCCATCCATCCATTTCTTTGTCTTTATGTCCATCCATCCATCCATCCATCCATTTCTTTGTTTTTATCTGTTCATCCATCCATCCATCCATCCATTTCTTTCATCTGTTCATCCATCCATCCATTTCTTTCTTTTTCTGTCCATCCATTCATCCATTTCTTAATTTCATTGTTTATCCATCCATCCATTTCTTTTTCTGTTCATCCATCCATCCATTTCTTTTTCTTTATCTGTTCATTCACCCATCCTTCCCTTTCTTTCTTTCTTTCTTTCTTTCTTTCTTTCTTTCTTTCTTTCTTTCTTTCTTTCTTTCTTTCTTTCTTTCTTTCTTTCTTTCTTTCTTTCTTTCTTTCTTTCTTTCTTTCTTTCTTTCTTTCTTTCTTTCTTTCTTTCTAAATCTGTGCATTTATTCATCCACCCATCCATTCATTTACTGCATCTTTCTTTTTCTTTGTCTTTCTTTCTTGCATGCATTCTTTTTCTCTGTCCATCCATCTGTCTGTCCATCTGTTCATTCATTCATCTATCCATTGTCTATTTCTTTATCTATGTATTTTTGTTTTTTATCAAACAATATATCTGTTAATCCACCCATCCATTCATTTACCTCTTTCTTTATCTATTCATAACACCATCCATCCATTTTAGTCTGTCTGTTTATTCATTCATCTATCAAATGTCTTTCTTTATCCATGTATTCGTTTTAATAAATCTACACATTTGTTCATCCACCCATTCATTCATTTATCCATTTCTTTCATTCTTTTTCTTTACCATCTAAATAATTCATAACTCCATAACCCACAGACAAATCAACCTGCAGCAAGCAGCTAAAAAAAAAAACAGAAAAACAAAACCCAAACAAAAACAGCCTAATTACAGTTCCAGTATTGTGTTCCTGCTGCCTGTATTCTTCATAATTAAATCTTAATTAATGTCTCACAAAAGATTCTGTTCCTGTGTGTTGCACAAACAAGACATAGCTTTTCACTAAACGGAGGTGTCCGAGCTCACTACATTACTCAGCAGTGTTATCTTGACATTTATCAGGATTAGAACAAGCGTGGCATTTTATAACATTATGAAGAGCACAGTACAGTTTTTTTTAGACTAAACCAGCAAAGGCACAAACACGTCTCGCAAACTTTTTCACTTTTCTAGTTGAATGTCACCATATTTTACACTTTAAACTAATTTTGACAAAATATTACAAGACGACAGTGTTCTAGACTTTGGATTATAAATATCTCTGAAAGGACAAAGCTGTCTGTCAAAAAAAAAATCTTGCTTCTGCTGTCCTGCTTCATGAAATTTATTCTGTCCTGATAAAAATATCTCGAGCTGCTGCAGATTCACATTCCCAGGCGTTTATTAAGAGCTCCTCGCTTCATTTGTCTCCAAGGACAAGCTTCAAGGCCGACCCAGGGGAGGTAATGTGGTGTCAGTCACGAGTGTGAGATGGACACAAACGCCCACAGAGGAATCTATTAGTCTCCTGAAGACACGGAGAAACACGGGAAGGAGAAGGAGGTTGCAGACTCTGAATGTGTAAGATGTGGGACAGCGAAAATTCACTGAAATAATGCAGAAATTCAGAATGGATTCACAGTGAATATGGTACTCTTCAGATGGGATCAGTCTTCCAGAAGGTTGTCAAGTTAGCGCAAAAAAAAAAAAATTCCAGTAGCCTCTAGTACTCTCAGACAAACTTCATATCTTCGGTAAAAAAGACCCATATGGTGGACGAGTCTAAAATTCCAGAGATCCACCAGGAATAATTTTGTTACTCTACCTTTCTGTGTAAAACTATTCATGTTCAAATAGAGCTTAAGACCGTGAACAGCATTATTAGTTTGAAAAATCATTTTGAATGCTCTCTATATTCTCTTGTTTATCATTTTAAATTTCACCAAATCTTTTATTTTGGCTTGTTTAGGATAGGAGACTGACTTGTAGCGCCAACAATCATGGGGCCGATTGCACATTTTTGCATTTACATGAGCTTCCTTCTCAATATACTGCAAAATTATGGGTGTTTTGTTTTCTTACAATCAGACACACCCATTTTTTCTCCCCAAGATTTATAGTAATTATGGACTTTTTGACCCCTTTAGGAATTTAGCTCAAACGGTGTCATCTTCAGTACAAAAATGGCTAAAAGGCTAACAGCTAAATAAACATATTCATATGCAGCAAACTGGAGTTCACTGTGTGTACTGGGACCTTTCTGTCATTGGCAGCATTAATTTTTTCAGCAGTTTGTACTACTTCCATGGGATTGGATCATTTGGGCTGGCCTTCACTTCCCAGGTGCATCAGTGAGCCTTGGGTGCCCATGAGCTTGTCACTGGTTCACTGGTTGTCCTTCCTTGGAGCACTTTTGGTAGGTACTAAGTATTGCATACCAGGAACACTGGACAAGATGTATCATTTTGGAGATGCTCAGACCCAGTCATCTCGCCATTACAATTTGGAACTCGTCAAAGTCACTCAGATCCTTACACTTGCCCATTTTTCCTGCTTTCAACTTCAAGAACTGACTGTTCTCTTGCTGTCTAATATGTCCCACCCCTTGACAGGTGCTACTGAAATGAAAGAATTACATTGAGATAATCAGTGCTCTTCACTTCACCTGGACTTTTGGTCTTTGTCCACATTACCATAGTAAAAGCATCAGTGATGCATCCCCTCTCTCATCTTCTTCCTTGTCCAACACTATTGCCAGGTCGAGGTCCATGTGGACCCTACTGATCCACACTTCATATTAATTGGAGCATAGTTTTATGCCGGATGCCCTTCCTGCCACAACCCTCCCATTTCTGGCCTTGGGAAACAACCGTTCAAACACACGTTCACACCTACGGTCAATTTAGAGCCACCAATTGCAATTGCACCAAAACACATGTCTTTGGACTGTGGGGGAAACCGGAGCACCTGGAGGAAACCCACGCAGACACGGAGAAAACGTGCAAACTCCACACAGAAAGGCCCCTGTCAGCCACTGGGTTCAAACCCAGAACCTTCATGCTATGAGGCAACAGTGCTAACCTGTACACCACCATATCCCCTTCCTCATGTATTACATCACCATAATCTAGGTGCTTAAGGTACAAAATTCCCGAGTGACCCCTGCTGATCAAAGGTCTTTAGACTACCTTAAGAGTCTGGCATTCAACCTTTTGATGAATTCTCTGTAGGGTTTTACATCAAACTTTGAAGTGTTTTCCCAGAAGACTATTGAGTGTAGGCAAGCCTGTTGGGTGGTCCACCAAAATAAAATTACAAGATTTTAGTTGCTGAGATTAGGGTGAGGTTTTTAGTAGAGATAAAGCATAGTTTTGCAGTAGACATTCGCAGTCTTGCCCATGCTTCCCACCCAAAACGTGGGTATATGTGAATGATATGCCTGTCTACATTGCTTTCTTTAATATAAATACAAAAAAACGTGTCACTTGGGGGGGGGGAATGAGAAAAGAACCCAATCACCACCTCAGTGCCAACATCCTTCATGTAATTGCTTTCCTGGGCATTGTGCCTGAGCTGAACGACAGTGCCGCCTCTGAGATCGATATTAGAGTAGACTGTAAGGTCATCCATTTCTGCCTGCTCAGCCTTGACCTGCTCTGACAAGCACAGCTGTGGTTATTGAGACTTTAATAATACATGTTTAATGTTGGCTTGTTGGCAACGTCTCTGATGATGAATGATGACCGGTTCCTCAGCAGCTGGCCCTCAAGTTCTGTCAGAATTATTCTAATATACTGTATACACTACCAGGCAAAAGTTTGGACATGCTTCCTAATTCAATGTTTTTTCTTTATTTTTATTAATTAAGTCATGTCATATCTTAAAGTAATGATGCATGTCGTTTCTCTTTCCTTAGTTGTTCGGTTCTTCACATAATACTGTATGGATTACTACAGTTATGGATGGAATCGGGCTATTTACTGTAGTTTTATTATTTACTATTTGTTTGATCTCAAACACATTAAGAAGCAAGAAACTCGCCCACTAATTAGCTTTTGACGAGGTACACCTGTTAATTGAAAAGCATTCTAGGTGACTACCTCATGAAGCTGGGTAAGATAATGATAATCAATAATGTGCAAAGCGTCATCAAGGTAAACGCTGGATACTTGGAAGAATCTAAAATATCAAATGTATTTTGTTTAAGACTTTGTTTTGTTCATAAACCCTGATGAAATGACAAAGTAGGAGCTGCAGTACCTCACCCAGGAGCGGGAAACCAGGGCCTCCTCCTGGAGCCAGACCTGAGAGGGGAGCTCGCTGGCGAGTGTCTGGTGGCCAGGCCTTGGCCTATGGGGCCTGGCTGGGCACAGCCCAAAGAAATTACATGGAGTCACCACATGTGGGCTCACCACCTGCAAGGACAGGCACCGGGGTCAGGTGCATTGTGAGCCAGGTGGCAGGCAAAGGTGGGAGCCCGGGCGTGCTGATCCTTGGCAGCACAGAAGACCTTGTGGTAGACCCAAACCATGCTGGAGAGATTATATATCTCATCTGGCCTGGGAGCACCTTGGGATCCTCCAGGAGGAACTGGAAAGTGTTGCTGGAGAGCGGGACATCTGGAATACCCTGCTTAGCCTGCTGCCACTGCAACCCAACCTCCGATAAGCAGAAGAAAATGGATGGATGGATGGATGGATGGATTTTTTGTTTACTACATAATTCCGTGTCTGTTCCAGATGTTATTTCATAGTTTTGATGTTTTCAGTGTTCTACAATGAAGAAAATGGTCAAAATGCAGAAACTGAGTAGAGCAGAGGTATACAAACTTTTGACTTATTTATATATATAAATTATAATTACAGAAGTGTACCGTAATGTAAGGATCCCCAGCTTTCATGTGTATTGGATGATCTTTCCTCAGACTTTGAGGATTCCTGGAATTTACTGCTGCCTAGTTGCTTCTATTACTTCTGGGATAACAATGTGTTAACATTCCACTTTCTTTCTAATTCTCCTTTCTCAAGTTTCTTGAGTTCTTTTGTTCTGATGTTATTATCACTTGGGAATTCCATTGATCACCACTGCTGTTGTTTTTCTACCCATTTCTCAATTCTGAGTTTCTTTTATTTAATGGTCTCTTACACACCACTGATTTTCCACTCCAGTTTTGGAGAGCCACTCTTTGAAGCTCTTTCCTGCTTCAGCTCATGAAGGTCTTGTATACTGTCAGAAATAAGGGTACAGTAGGAGTTTATTTCTGTCCCCAAGGTACGATCTACACTAATGTACCCACCCACCCCCAGGGCTCATTATTGGACCTCAAGGAAACTATTTGTACCTTTTTAGGGTCAAAAGGTACATGTACAGTATATGTTCCCAAGCAGTATACACTACCGTTCAAAAGTTTGGGGTCACTTTGAAATGTCCTTATTTTTGAAAGAAAAGCACTGTTCTTTTCAATGAAGATCACTTTAAACTAATCAGAAATCCACTCTATACATTGCTAATGTGCTAAATGACTATTCTAGCTGCAAATGTCTGGTTTTTGGTGCAATATCTCCATAGGTGTATAGAGGCCCATTTCCAGCAACTCTCACTCCAGTGTTCTAATGGTACAATGTGTTTGCTCATTGCCTCAGAAGGCTAATGGATGATTAGAAAACCCTTGTACAATCATGTTAGCACAGCTGAAAACAGTTGAGCTCTTTAGAGAAGCTATAAAACTGACCTTCCTTTGAGCAGATTGAGTTTCTGGAGCATCACATTTGTGGGGTCGATTAAATGCTCAAAATGGCCAGAAAAATGTCTTGACTATATTTTCTATTCATTTTACAACTTATGGTGGTAAATAAAAGTGTGACTTTTCATGGAAAACACAAAATTGTCTGGGTGACCCCAAACTTTTGAACAGTAGTCGGTACAAATAAGTACCTTAGAGAGTACTGCCCCAGTGACAAGCCATTGTACCTCTAAAGGTGCAATAAGGTACTTTATTTTCTCAGAGTGTAGGAGATAATGGCCAACTAAGTGTCATGTTATATGAAAATAATGGACAAAACTCTGTTTTTGAATTCCATTTAACTTGAGAAAGAGCCTTATCCTTGTCAGGATTGTCTATCCCAGGATGGCTGTGAATGTGGGAATATTGTCCATCCTGGATGGAATACGAGTCCCGTCACACACGAAGACACTTTGTCAGAGAAAACCAGAGAATCCAGAGGAAGATGTGGAATGTGAGCTCAAGATCGAACCGGAAATCCTGGAAATGTCGGGTAACAGCACAAACTGAGGTTTTGAAGCCTATAGAGGTGCTTGTCTGTATGTGTGTGTTTAACCGAGTTCGAGCATATTTAAGAACGTAATTGGCATGCCAACTTCAGGTAGTGATTCCATAGTTGCGGTGTGGCACCACTGTGTACCGACTATGTAAGTGCCACGGTACAGAACCTCAGTTTGTGATGTAATACTCCATGGCTGAGTAGTCTAGAGTGCTGTCTAGGAAAAAGAACGGATTTTGCAACGTCGGTTCGAATCCTAGTGTCAACATATTTCTGAGCGGGCTATTTTTTCTATTTATGTACTGTAGACATAGACTATCTCCCAATCAGACAAAGGCTGAGCTCAGACCTGCACAGATCTCTAGTTTTTTTCTTTCACAGCTATAGTGTGGTGTGGTGAAGTGTTTGTTGGTAAGGACTCTCTCTCGCAAGAATTCCTAAATTCTGAGATCGCCAAGCAGAATATAGTTGCAATAGACGCTAAAATCCATTTCATTAATTTTTTTTTTTAATAATTGAAAGTAGTGATGAGAGAAAAAAAAGCAATAATTAAAATAGAGTAAACATCCAAACTGGTTTTTGTATTAACTGGAGCTGCTTAGGCAGAAACATCTTGACTTTATTTTTCCATTACAGTTTAATAACTGTTAAAAATGACATTTAATCACTATGTTATGTCCAATGAATCATTAATGCTACTCATACATACAAAGTTCTAAGCCTCAAAAGTATACAAATGACCTTTATAGAGGGAGTAAGGGAAGAATGGGGTGTGTCTGCCTTAATGTGATGCGTTGCATAAATATTTTCCAGCTGTAACTGAAGGTTGACAGAGATGAATAAAGGCATTGTATTTATACTACATTTTTCGACGTCTTCCAATCTCGTTCTGATTGATCTGCTTACTGTTTGCCCGTATATAAATTCACGACAGGAAGCCAAACTCCTTGAACTCCACTCAGCCTTCATACAATGAGGTTTACTCAAGATAGACGAAACGAAGGGGTGACGTGATTCCTCTGAGATAAATTACTCTGAAAGGAAAGTGGAAGCGTTCTGAATAAGTAGTCTGCAGAATCAAAATGATAGAGTGTTTGAGATCTTTCCCAGTGATATAGAACCGAGTAATGGGGAAAGAGCACAAACAGGAACTGCTGACGATGCAGTCTAAGCAATGAGTAGAGTAGCTAAGGGTTAAATGTCTTTGCTCAGGGGTCCAGTGCTGGTTTTCTGGCAGCTTGTCCAATTTTAAGTTTAACTCAGTCAGAACATCAGCTACAGTACTGAACCACTGAGCTGCAAACGCTATTTCAGTTTATAAAGGGGGGCAAATATGAGCTTACGCCAGCTGTTTTGAGGTTGGTGGTGTTGGATTTCAGTAATGCAGGATGTAAAACACAGCTAGTTGAAGTATTTGATTAACACATTAACAGCAAGTTAAATTATTTCAGAATTTCCGTTCTTGCCATTGAGTATAGTCAAGTTGATAGTCGAAAATATCGATAATGTTTTTTTTTTAAGAAGAAGAAGCCTTTGTCACATGTACACTCAAGCACAGTGAAATTCCTCCTCTACATTTAACCCATCTGAAGCAGTGAACACATACACATACCCAGAGCAGTGGGTAGCTATGTTACAGCGCCCAGGAATCAGCTGGGGGTTAGGTGCCTTGCTCAAGGGCACATGATAAAGAAGGAGGGGAAAGTACTGTTCATTCACTCAACTCCCGTCATATTTTTACTGCTGGTCCCAGGAATCAAACCGGCAACCCTTTGGGCCTAAGGCTGCTTCTCTAACCTTCAGACCTTAAGGTCAATACCAATACTGAAACCAGAGGGGAACCATCAGGGTCTTCTAGACGTTCAGAAAAGGTCAAACGTATCAGCATTTCAAATGTTATATTTAATTTCTTTCATTATGTCATAATTTCATTATAATTATTCTCTTCTAATTCTACTTTGTTCTCATTTTCTATCAAATTTGCTTCAGAAATGAAAGGGTTACTGTCCTGAAAACATTAAACTCGAGTTATCCAATGAGATTGTTTTTGTTTGTTGTCTCTAGGCTGAGAAGAGTTTAGAGCTGCTCACTCATTGGTTAGGACTTCATTGCTGGGACAGAAGGCCATGGCAGTGTGTGTTTATATAGGAAATGACAGATGAATTAACCAATCAGATTTTGATTTATAGTGGGAGGGACCAAAAATGTATCGCCCTCGGCCTGCTTGAAGGCCAACGTGAGCTTAACCATGAGTAGGTGCCATCAGCACAGCAGTGAAGTCACCTTTCAGCCGGTGTAGCGTTCATCAGTAGTGTTAGCAAATGCTAATAAAGCAGTCTAGCCAGTGCTAGCTATTGAGAGCAAGTAGTACAGGCTAACGACCAAGAAACTAATGCCGCTTTTCCACTACAAAAGCGGCTGAGTCGGGCTGAGCCGTGCCGTGCTGAGTTGGGCTGAGTCGAGCTGAGCGGGGCTGTTGGAGTTGCATTTCGACTACAACCGTGCTGGCTGGAAGTGGGTGGACACATTGGGTGGAGTTAGCGAAAGTGGGTGGACGTCACGTGATGTTGTTAAGCGGCGCAAACAGTGACATCAGTGATCTTTTAAGCGGTAGTCTCACGACCCGGATAGTAAACAATAAACATGGAGGACATGGAGTCGTTAGTGTTGCTGGTCTTGGTGCTGTGGTTTGTTGTCACCGACAACGCCAACAGATACTGGCAAGAGGCTTCAGAAATTCTCGTAATTCGTAATTCTTCTTCTTCCGGGTTTACGGTGTTTACAGATCCCAGCGTGCTCGCGGGGCGTGTGTGGGCGTGTGAGGACACTCCTCCTCACCAATCAGTGCACAGGGGAGTGTCTGCTCACGCCCCCAGCCTCACTCAGCTCGGTTTGGCTCGCTTCAGCCCCACTCCAAAACCATGCGAGTTTTGGGTGCTAAGCAGGGCTGAAGCGAGCTGAGTCGTGCTGTTTTGAGATAGTCGAAACGCGAGCCGTGTCGGGCTGAAGTGAGCTGAAGCGAGCTGAAGTGAGCTGAAAAAGGGTAGTGGAAAAGGGCCATAAGATTTCTGTCTCCAGACTCTTTTTCCACACTACACGCTTGCCACAGTATTTTTCACTCAGACTTAAGTATTCATTTCCCTGTGTAATTTAATGAGTTACTTTTAAAATCAACATCAACAGCTACACACAACGGAGCGACCTGGCAGCCTGCCGCTAATCCCTTACAAAATCCTTTGCCCTGTTGCTTTTTTTGGCTAAGTTTTGGCTGAGCTCAAGTCCCAGTAACGTTTCGCCACTGACTGATACTCTACTCAAACAAGTCCCCTACTGAGTATTAACCAATCAGGGACATCATGGACCATTTTATTCATCTCCATTTTCTTCCTCCAGCTACACAACTGACATATAAATTGATGTTTGCAAAAACAGTAAGAGTCAAAACGTGTGAAAAAATTCATATTATTTGTCAGTCACAATGAAGCTGCGTAGCACATGTGAACATTTTCAAGTTTAACTTTTCTGAACTTCCTTTTCACCCAATCAGTATTTTTTTTTAATCAACTTTTAGACTACGTTCAGACTGCACCCTGAAATGACCCATATCCGATTTTTTTGCCCATATGCGACCTGTATCCGATTTGTTATTGACAATCTGAACGACACAGATCCGATTTTTTTCACATGCGACCCAGGCCACTTGGATATGTGGTCCTAATTCCGATGCATATCCGTTATTTTCACATGCGACTGCAGTCTGACCGGACAACGTCATCAACAAGAGACAAACGTCACTATTCTGCGTTGGCTAATCCCGCCTCTTTGGTGGAAAACAACAACATTTGTACAGTTTTCAGAATTTAAATAGACTTTTATAGAATTGATCAAGCTAATGGTGGATTCGGTAGGGACCTGGATGTTGATCTGTTAGCCTGATTAAATAAAACAGTTTCTATAACTGATTTATAACTTAAACCATCCTGTATTACAAGATTATAAGATTGTTCTGGAAATTTCCAGTAATTTGACACCTTCGGTCTCATTAGTCTGCTGCCCACATTAATCAGATTATTGTGTGAGTTCCGCCGCCGCCACAAAAACCACATCGCCAGGTCTCGCCTCATCTCCATAGCAAACTGCACTGGTGTTTCTGCACCTTGAGCCAGCGCTGAGAGAAGCTGCAGAATTCAGCTGGCTATAAACAATAAATAAATATTTATAAAAATGTAGAAAAAGTTTATTAATATGACGAAATAAATATGTGCAAATTATTAAGCCTGAATTAAGAGTTTGGTAATACAGCGGCCGTATCCCAAATGACTGCCTACTGAAGCTCGAGTGCACTATATAGAGTTTAAAAATCCATTACTTCCTAGTAACATGTAGTGCACTTACATAGAAATTAGAGAGACATTTAGGAGTCAACCCTCGTTACCAGGCTACACGTTTTCATTTCAGTTCAGAAACAAAAACACACACGAGACCTCACACTTTAACACTAACCAGATAATTAAACAAACAAACAAACAAAAAAAGAAATCATTAAACTTGAAGAGTGCGCTTTTTTTTTGTTTATGTATTACGTAGATGTGCTTATTACGTGTCAATTTGTGCATGCGGGACACTTTTGGGTCGTTTTCCGTTCATATTGGAGATCGCATACAAGTCTCATATAATTGGTAATGTGAACGGCCTAACAAAAAAATCGGATTTCACAACAAATCGGATATGGGTCGTTTCAGGTTGCAGTCTGAACGTAGTGTTAGATGTTCAGAAGGGCGTATAATAATTTGTAGGCATGAAAATGACTGTGGTAAAGACATCAAGTTGGGATCATCAGTAGATAAAAGCTCCTTTCATTCCTTGTTCAGAGATGAGTTGTTGATTTTTGACAAAGAACCTCGTCTTCACTTTCTTCGCCAAAATGATGTTTTTTTTCTCCACACAAAGTGTCCATTATCTTTCAGTAGAGGACAAACCGGCTCTCCAGTGCTCAGACACGTTTCATTTTGTTTCTCCAGCTTGCTCTGCTATCACCATATCTACGTTTAGACACGAGCTGATCTTTTACATCTGTAATTGTTAGGGTTTTGCTGGGATTCGAACCTGGTTCGTTGGTGTGATAATCCAGCAAACCCCCACTAGGCCACCAGGGGGATGACTCAAATGCAGAGGCGTGAGGCGGAAGTAGAAAAAGAATCAAAAGGTTTATTTAAACTATATACACTATATACAGGGCAAAACAAAAGACAAAAAAAAACCAAAGAGTAAAATCCAAAAGAAAAGCAAAGTGCAAAAATACAAAAGCTAAGAAGATCAAAAAACACAGTACAAAGGAAACTGGAGATAAACATAACAGCACAAAGACTCCGTGACAAGAGGACTGAACTCAGGGGTATAAATAGACAAACTAATTAAGGACACAGGTGAAGATAATTAGGCAATTAACACAAACACAAAACACAGGAACAGTGGCGGCCTCTAGAGGCCAAAATAAACACGACATGAAAAGGAAATAACAGCGGCCTCTAGAGGCCAAAACAGTCCTAGTCCTAACAGGACCCCCCCCTCTAGGAGCGTCTCCTGACGTTCCCAGGGCGATCCGGATGGGCCGAATGGAAGTCCCGACATAGTTCTTTATCAAGGACATCCCGAGCAGGAACCCAGCAGCGCTCCTCAGGACCATAGCCCTCCCAGTCCACCAGATATTGCAACCCGCCGCGGACCCGGCGGGAGTCAAGCAGGCGATTCACAGTGAACACAGTCTGCCCCTGGAAGATGCGGGGGGGTGGGGGGTTCCTAGGGGCAGGGGCATACGTAGACGTCAGTACGGGCCGTAACAGGGAAACATGGAAAGTGGGGTTGATCCTCAGAGTCCGGGGCAACTGGAGCCGGTAGGAGACAGGGTTCACCCTGCGCACCACCTTGAAGGGGCCAATGTAGCGAGGAGCAAGCTTGCGGTTCTCCACCCGCAGTGGAAGGTCCTTAGTGGACAGCCAAACACGCTGCCCAGGGCGGAAAGCGTGTGCAGGTCTTCTATGGCGGTTGGCCTGAGTCTGGTTGGTTCTGGAGGTCTGTATGAGGGTCTTCCTGACCTTGCTCCAGGTCTTGCGACACCGTCTCACATATTGGTTGACCGAGGGCACCCCCGCGTCCTCCTCCTGGTCCGGGAACAGAGGTGGCTGGAACCCGAATTGGCACTGGAATGGCGACAGCTTGGTGGCCGATGACTGCAGGGTGTTGTGGGCGTACTCCGCCCATGGCAGCCAGGTGCTCCACGATGTCGGGTTATCCATAGCCAGGCCTCGCAGGGTGGTTTCCAGGTCCTGGTTGAGCCTCTCCGTCTGACCATTGGACTGTGGGTGAAACCCAGAGGAGAGGCTGGCAGTGGCTCCGATGACCTTGCAGAACCCGTGCCACACTCGGGAGGAGAACTGGGGCCCTCGGTCTGAGACGATGTCCTGTGGAAGACCAAAGACTCGGAAGACATGATTAAACAAAAGTTTCGCAGTTTCAAGAGCAGAGGGGAGTTTGCACAGTGGTATGAAGCGGCAGGCCTTGGAGAATCTGTCAACTAAGACCAAAATGACCGTGTTACCTTGTGACTCAGGGAGACCCGTGATAAAGTCGACTGCCACGTGGGACCAGGGACGCCGGGGAATGGTCAGAGGATGCAGGAGACCCTGGGGACGCTGTCGTGGGTTCTTGGTTCTGGTGCAAACCTCACAGGACAGGACAAATGACCTTACTTCCTTCTCCATGTTAGGCCACCAGAAGCGTCTTTTCAGGAAGTCCAGGGTCCTCCGAGCTCCCGGGTGGGCGGTGAGAGGGGAAGAGTGACCCCACTGGAGAACCTTGGCCCGGGCTTGATGTGGGACGTACAAGAGGCCTGGTGGCCCCGTCCCAGGACCGGGGTCCTGGCGTTGGGCTCGTCGGACAGCCTCCTCAATACCCCAGCGGACAGGGGCCACAATCCGGGACACAGGGATAATAGGCCCGACTTCATTCTCCCTGTTAGTGGCAGAGAACAGTCTGGACAGTGCGTCAGGTTTGGTGTTCTTGGAGCCGGGGCGGTATGAGAGGGTGAAGTCAAACCGACTGAAAAACAGGGCCCACCTAGCCTGTCGAGGGTTCAGTCTCTTGGCTTGCTGGAGGTACTCCAGGTTCTTGTGGTCAGTCCAAACCAGGAATGGATGTTGTGCTCCCTCCAGCCAGTGCCTCCACTCCTCAAGGGCCAGTTTGACCGCTAGCAGTTCTCGATCCCCCACATCGTACCGGGACTCAGCAGGACTCAGGCGGTGGGAGAAGTAAGCGCAGGGGTGCAGCTTTCCTTCCGAACGTTGAGAGAGCACCGCGCCGACACCACTGTCCGAGGCGTCCACCTCCACGATGAATGGTTGGGAGGTGTCCGGGAGAACCAGAATGGGTGCCGTGCAGAAGTGGTCCTTGAGGTCTTTGAACGCCTTTTCTGCCTGAGGAGACCAGCCATAAGATCCACCTGTCCCTTTGGTGAGGTCTGACATGGGTGCTGCCACAGAACTGAAGTTCCTGATGAACTTGCGGTAGAAGTTAGCGAATCCTAAGAACCGCTGAACCTCCTTAACGGACTTGGGAGTAGGCCAATCCCGGACGGCCAGGGTCTTGGCAGGGTCCATTTGGAGTTGGCCTGTCCGTACAATAAATCCCAGAAAGGAGACCTCGGGAACATGAAATTCGCATTTCTGGGCCTTGGCGAACAGATTGTTCTGTAGCAGCCTCTGGAGAACCTGGCGGACATGGTGGCGGTGCTCCTGCACGGTCTTGGAAAAGATAAGGATGTCGTCGAGGTAGACAAAAACGTATAGGTTAATCATGTCCCTTAAGACGTCGTTGATTAGGGCCTGAAAAACAGCTGGTGCGTTGGTGAGTCCGAAGGGCATCACCTGGTATTCGTAGTGCCCAGACGGGGTGTTAAAGGCAGTCTTCCACTCGTCTCCCTGTCGGATACGGATGAGGTGGTATGCGTTCCGTAGGTCCAACTTGGTGAAGACGGTGGCGCCTTGGAGCAGGTCGAAAGCTGTGGACATCAGCGGAAGGGGATATCGGTTGCGCACAGTGATCTTATTCAGGCCCCTGTAATCAATACATGGTCGGAGCCCCCCATCCTTCTTACCGACAAAGAAGAAGCCGGCTCCAGCAGGTGAAGTGGAGGGTCGAATAAACCCAGAGACCAGGGCATCTTTGAGGTATTCCTCCATGGCCTTGCGTTCTGGCTGAGAGAGTGAAAACAGTCTGCCACGAGGAGGGGTAGTCCCAGGGAGCAAGTCGATGGCACAGTCGTAGGCCCGGTGCGGAGGAAGAACGGCGGCCCTGCTCTTGCTGAATACCTCCTTGAGATCCCAGTACTCTGTGGGAACTTGAGATAACTCGGTGAGATCAGGGGGCTCGGCAGGAGACACAGGAGAGCTAGAGAGCAGACAAGAGGCATGGCATGCAGGGCCCCATTCCACAACCTGGCTTGTTACCCAGTCTATGCGAGGGTTGTGGCGAGTAAGCCAAGGAAGGCCTAGAATAACTGGGAACTCAGGTGAAGGAATCAGGTGCAGGGATATTTCTTCCTTGTGACCTTGAGACTGGAGGAAAACTGGAGAAGTAACTTGAGTGACTCTTCCATCACCTAACGCTTGGCCATCGAGGGCAGACACAGACAGAGGGACTTCAAGAGGTGCAGTAGGTATATTGATGCTTTGGGCGAAGTGAATATCCATAAAGTTCCCAGCCGCCCCTGAGTCTATCAAAGCTTGACAAGAGTGGACAGACTCACCCCAGGAGATGGAGACCGGGATGTAGATTCCTTGGCCAGGGAGTCCGGGAGAGAGGGTAGGCCCCGTCACAACCCTCCCTCGGCTGAACGGGGCGGTCCTTTTCCCAAGAGTTCGGGACATGATGCTCGGAAGTGACCAGGCTTGCCACAGTAGATGCAGCACTTGTCCCTCCTTCTGCGCTCCCTCTCAGATGCGGAGAGGCGAGTACGACCCACTTGCATGGGTTCTGGACAGTCACTGAAGGAGGTAGACGGTCTCCAGGTAGAGGTAGGGAGGCTGGGGGGGCTCAAGGCTTGGTGGCGTTCTCTCATCCTGTTGTCCAGACGAATAGCATGTGAGATGAGGGTTTCGAGGTCACTTGGGCATCCAATAGAGGCCAGACCGTCCTTGATGGGGTCAGACAGACCATGGTGGAAGGCTGACACCAGGGCAGTCTCGTTCCATCCACTTACTGCTGCGAGTGTTCGGAACGAGATGGCGTAATCTGCGACGCTTCCTCCTTGCCGGATGGACATGAGCTTTCGGGCTGCGTCGGTACTGATGTCTGCCTGATCGAAGACCCGAAGCATCTCTTCAGAAAACAGCTGGAAATCAAAGCACTCAGGTCCCTGTCTTTGCCAGATAGCAGTAGCCCAGGCTCGCGCCTTACCAGCTAATAAGGTGATCACAAAGGCAATCTTGCGGCGATCCGTAGTGTAGGTGGTAGGCTGAAGCTCAAAGGTGAGTTGACACTGGGTAAGGAACTCTCGGCACTCACTGTGCTTGCCGTCATACCTCTGTGGTGCAGGAAGGCTGGGTTCGCGAGGTGAAGAAGGCAGCATTGCAGGAGGCACTGGAGCAGGAGTGGGAGCTGGATCAGGAGCAGGAACTGGATCAGGAGCAGGAGATGCAGGCAGAGATGTCAGCTGTGCCAGGGTTTTCCCAATTTGCTGAAGCAGTTCCTCGTGGTGAGCGAGGGCCTCACGTTGGCTGGTGAGCGTACGTCCATGAGCGTCCATGGTCGCTCCGAAGCGTGTCAAAGCTGCCATAATTCCCTGAAGGTTGGCCGGGTAGACAGTTGAAGCAGCCTCTGCTGAGTCGGTCATGACGGAGTCTTTCTGTTAGGGTTTTGCTGGGATTCGAACCTGGTTCGTTGGTGTGATAATCCAGCAAACCCCCACTAGGCCACCAGGGGGATGACTCAAATGCAGAGGCGTGAGGTGGAAGTAGAAAAAGAATCAAAAGGTTTATTTAAACTATATACACTATATACAGGGCAAAACAAAAGACAAAAAAAAACCAAAGAGTAAAATCCAAAAGAAAAGCAAAGTGCAAAAATACAAAAGCTAAGAAGATCAAAAAACACAGTACAAAGGAAACTGGAGATAAACATAACAGCACAAAGACTCCGTGACAAGAGGACTGAACTCAGGGGTATAAATAGACAAACTAATTAAGGACACAGGTGAAGATAATTAGGCAATTAACACAAACACAAAACACAGGAACAGTGGCGGCCTCTAGAGGCCAAAATAAACACGACATGAAAAGGAAATAACAGCGGCCTCTAGAGGCCAAAACAGTCCTAGTCCTAACAGTAATATTTTCTTCCATCATCATTGTAGCAAAGTGCTCATTCAGAAATACCCATATGACAAAGAAATCAATCTCAATGGTCGTATTTCCATTAAACCAGATTCATATCAGATTCAAACCAGAATCTGTCCCTCTGAGTTACATGTTGATCCTGGGATTGAGATGCTGGCCTCTTCTGCCCCTCGGACCTGCTTGATCCATCCTGGTGCCCTGTGTCTGGTCGGAGTTTTATCGCACCGCTCCTGTGAAGGACGGCCCCATGAGGACAGTTGAGGGTTATACCTGTTAAAACTGTTAATATTATAGTCATGTTGTCTGTTGTTGCCCAAATGAGGATGGGTTCCCTTTTGAGTCTGGTTCCTCTCGAGGTTTCTTCCTCATGTCGTCTGAGGGAGTTTTTCCTTGCCACCGTCGCCACAGGCTTGCTCATTGGGGATAGATTAGGGAAAAATTAGCTCATGTTTTAAGTCGTTCAAATTCTGTAAAGCTGCTTTGCGACAATGTTTATTGTTAAAAGCGCTATACAAATAAACTTGATATCACTGAAAGGGTCTCAAACAGACCTTCTCCCCTCGTACACTCTTAGAAATATATCCTTAAATACACTCAAGCATTCAGTAGATGTTTTTGATTTGTAAGCACTCGCTGCAAGAGACATTCATGGGGAAAAAAAATCTGGCGATATTATAAGATGGAGATCATTTGGCTGATCACATCTCATAAACGGCTGTCTAAATAAGCATGCAAAATGGACAGGGAAAGAAAATTATTTACGTGTGAAAGGATTGAGGCTGAAGTCTGCTTTTCATATTTGTTGAGCTCTTTAAGCACAAGTCAGGAGTTTTTATCTCTGTATAAATGTCTGTGTATGAAGGTTAAAAAAAAAGGACT
Organism: Neoarius graeffei; assembly: GCF_027579695.1. Taxonomy (NCBI): domain Eukaryota; kingdom Metazoa; phylum Chordata; class Actinopteri; order Siluriformes; family Ariidae; genus Neoarius; species Neoarius graeffei. The sequence goes on along the minus strand of NC_083591.1, from coordinate 54,724,748 downwards.
TTGCTGGATTTATTTTCCTTCTAACCAAAACCATGAGCAGCTCCAACATCTGAAAGTTGCAGTTCTGTTCAAATGTTCTCATAATTATCCCAAGATAAATCTTTCAGATGAAGGGCTTTGAGGTTTCTGATTTCTATGTAACTTGAAAAGCTGTGTTTTTTTTTTAAATTTTCATTATCTTCAAGAGAGAGAGAAAAGAGAAGGTGGTGAAGGAACAATCTAAAGTTCCAGCTTTACTTCTGATCATTATGAAGCTCTGACTCTGAAGACGTCTTCCATAAATGTTAAATAAACTTCTCCTGACAGAACGTCAACACTTCATGATTCAAAGATGATGTTTAGGAAAAAAAAAAGCCCTGTGGATTTTTTTTTTAAGAAACATTGCTTCTGTCTGAATGATTTCTCACTTCTCCGAAATTCATATAATCACTGTTATATGTGGGAAAAGCTTCACTCAAAAGACTCTGCAATTGCATCTGTTTGCCTCTGGCTCTGATTCAATACACTACTGTGGTGTGCAAAAGAAACGAGATTCAACAACTCAGACGTGAGAACATTATAACATTTGTTGCTGCTGCTTTCCTTACGTAAGTTCACTGTTTCAGCCTGAAGTATTTACACTTGCGATTTCACCTGAACTGAATCCTTAAACAAGACAGCAATGGGGGTTTGTTCTCCTTGACTCGAATTTTTCTAGAATAGATAGTGAAGCCTGTTCTGCTCTTTGTGCTATAATTAGTAACAATATTCCACATGAATTTGAGGGAAAATATGACACTGGTTTCAACAAATGATGAGAAAATATCAGTTTTGAGATACAAAGTCATAATTATGAGAAGTCATAAATTTGCGATACTTTTGTTGAAAGCCGTGTGTGCGTGCACGCATCCAAGAGTTAGCTTACTGGTCTGATTTTCATATCTGAGCCACAATAGTTCTAGCATTGAGTATCACAAAATTATGACTGAGTATCCCATAATAATGACTTGATATCTCATAATTATAACTTAGTATCTCAGAATCATGATTTAATAACTCATGATGACCTATTAAGTCATAATTAAGATACAGTACTAAATTCTAACAAGATTAAATAATAATTTTGAGATGGTATCAGAATTGAGATATTTCATAATTATAACCTATTAAATTTTTCTGAGATAATATCTCAAAATTGTGACTTGATTTCTCATAATTATGACTTACTATCTCAGAATTATGATTTAATATCTCATGATGACCTACAGTATTATGTCATAATGGAAACACTAAGTTATACTGAGATTAAATCATAATTTTGAGTTTGTATCAGAATTGAGATATTTAGTCATACCTGAGATAATATTCCATAATTATTGCTTACTATTGCATTTTTCTGAGATGCTATCTCAAAATTATGACTTAGTATCCCATAATAATGACTTGATATCTCGCAATTATTACTTACTATTTCAGAATTATGATTTAATATCTTATGATGACCTATTAAGTCATAATGGAGATACTAAGTTATATTGAGATTAAATCATAATTTTGAGACAGTATCAGAACTGAGATATTTAGTCATAACAGAGATGATAATTGAGATTTCATAATTATGACTTGACATGATATTCCATACTTATGGCTTACTATTGCATTTTTCTGAGATAATATCTCAAAATTATGAATTGATAACTCATAATTATGACTTAGTATCTTGTAATTATGAGATAGTATCTCCAAATTATGATTTAGTATCCCATAACAATTACTTGATATCTCGTAAATATCACTTACTACAACCCCGATTCCAAAAAAGTTGGGACAAAGTACAAATTGTAAATAAAAACGGAATGCAGTGATGTGGAAGTTTCAAAATTCCATATTTTATTCAGAATAGAACATAGATGACATATCAAATGTTTAAACTGAGAAAAATGTATCATTTAAAGAGAAAAATTAGGTGATTTTAAATTTCATGACAACAACACATCTCAAAAAAGTTGGGACAAGGCCATGTTTCCCACTGTGAGACATCCCCTTTTCTCTTTACAACAGTCTGTAAACGTCTGGGGACTGAGGAGACAAGTTGCTCAAGTTTAGGGATAGGAATGTTAACCCATTCTTGTCTAATGTAGGATTCTAGTTGCTCAACTGTCTTAGGTCTTTTTTGTCGTATCTTCCGTTTTATGATGCGCCAAATGTTTTCTATGGGTGAAAGATCTGGACTGCAGGCTGGCCAGTTCAGTACCCGGACCCTTCTTCTACGCAGCCATGATGCTGTAATTGATGCAGTATGTGGTTTGGCATTGTCATGTTGGAAAATGCAAGGTCTTCCCTGAAAGAGACGTCGTCTGGATGGGAGCATATGTTGCTCTAGAACCTGGATATACCTTTCAGCATTGATGGTGTCTTTCCAGATGTGTAAGCTGCCCATGCCACACGCACTAATGCAACCCCATACCATCAGAGATGCAGGCTTCTGAACTGAGCGCCGATAACAACTTGGGTCGTCCTTCTCCTCTTTAGTCCGAATGACACGGCGTCCCTGATTTCCATAAAGAGCTTTAAATTTTGATTCGTCTGACCACAGAACAGTTTTCCACTTTGCCACAGTCCATTTTAAATGAGCCTTGGCCCAGAGAAGACATCTGCGCTACTGGATCATATTTAGATACGGCTTCTTCTTTGAACTATAGAGTTTTAGCTGGCAACGGTGGACGGCACGGTGAATTGTGTTCAATTCAGCTGTTCCTTTTTTGTACCTTTAACTTTTCCAGCCTCTTATTGCCCCTGTCCCAACTTTTTTTGAGATGTGTTGCTGTCATGAAATTTCAAATGAGCCAATATTTGGCATGAAATTTCAAAATGTCTCACTTTCGACATTTGATATGTTGTCTATGTTCTATTGTGAATACAATATCAGTTTTTGAGATTTGTAAATTATTGCATTCCGTTTTTATTTACAATTTGTACTTTGTCCCAACTTTTTTGGAATCGGGATTGTATCTCAGAATTATGATTTAATATCTCATGATGACCTATTAAATCATAATTGAGATACAGTCCCAAGTTATAATGAGATTAAATCATAATTATGAGATAGTATCTAGAATTATGATTTAATACTTCATGATAATTTAGTATCTCAATTATTATATAATGATTCATAATTATGAATGCAGTATCTCAAAATTATGACAAAATATCTTGAAACTATGACCTGGTATATCAATTATTAAATAATATTTCCTAATTATTACTCAATATCTCATAAATATGACTTAAAATTACAGCTTACTATCTTAAAATCATGACTTTATCTCATCATGACTTCTCAGAATTATGATTTAATATCTCATGATGACCGTTTAAGTCACAATGGAGATACTAGGTTACAATGAGGTTAAATCATAATTTTGAGACAGTATCAGAATTATGAGCTATTAAGTCATAACTGAGATGTCATAATTATGACTGAGTATGTCAGAAATATGTGATAGTATCTCAGAAGTATGACTTAATATCTCCATTATGACTGAGTATCATGGACTTATGAGAGAGTATCTCAAAATTATGATTTAGTATTTCATGATAACTTAGTATCTCAATTATTATGTAATGACTCATAAGTATGATGTATCTCAAAATTATGACTAAATATCTTGAAACTATGACTTGGTATATCAATTATTAAATAATATTTCCTAATTATTACTTGATTTCTCATAAATATGACTTAGTATCTTGAATTTACGACATTATCTCATCATGTCTTGATATCTCATAATTACGACTTAGTATCTTAAAATTACCACTTAGTATCTTGAAATTATGACTATCTCATCATTATGACTTGATATCTCATAATTATGATGTAATAGATATCAATAAAACTGTATTCATACATTGTGCTCAAGTAGCCATGGTTCCCAATGACTCTTCTTACTCATTATTACCAGTGTTGTAGTCGAGTCACTAAACTTCAAGTCTGAGTCCAGTCTCAAGTCCCCAGTGTTCAAGTCTGAGTCATTAAAAAAATTCTGAGTTGAGTCCAAGTCGAGTCCACTATTGATCCGAGTTGAGTCCGAGAACAAGACTCCAACCGCACCATTTGATGGCGGCTGTTTTTGCACCATTAGCATTAGTTTGCTCCTGAACATGACATATGAACAGGTGAATGTGCTTCTCTTTATCAGGGAGTGTGAAGTATTCTGTCAGAGATGGTTGGGAGAAGGATGTAAGTGCAAAAGGTGTGTTTATTAATACAAGTGAAGACGGTAAACAATCCAGAACGGCAGGCAAAATTGTAAAACGGTGAAACAGGCAATAGGTTGAGTGAGGCACAAACAGGCTATCGTAGACTTGGCAGAATCAAAGACGAGAAACAGGAAATCAGGGATCACAAAACCAAACAAGGAAATAAGGCTCAGTAGTGTGTCAGCAACACAACTCAATACTTCGCAAAGTAAGTGTGTTTTCACAGTTTTTATATAGGCGTGCTGATTGCACCTTAATCCTTTGCAGGTGCAAGTTATTTATGATGTGTGCATGAGAGTCCACTTGGAGTGTGTGCACTGTCCGGAGCACGCCCAAGAGTCTATCTGATACACACACCAAGACGCGCAGGTGTGACACTCGTGCACGAAATTAGTACAAAAATTGATGATGATGATGGACTGAGCCGTCGTATCGACGGATCTCCTCTCCCTTTATTTGTGTTTTGGCCCTTTGATGGCTATGCAGCCCAATTCTTGAGCCGCACTCCCGCTGGCATTCGGGGCACTTGAAGGTTTGCTGGTCTCTCCTTTGTTCCGCCTTTCGCAAGGCACGTCGTTCCTTTAACTTCTCAATATGGCGACTTTCGAATCCTAGGACACCAGAATGGCAGATGGTGCGCCATTGGTTTCTGCTTTGTGCCTGATGTTCCCAGGTTTTGGATGGGATTCGGCATGCATTAAGATTGGATTTAAGGATGTCCTTGTACTGCTTGTACTGCCCTCCTTTAAGTCGCTGTCCATTTGTAAGTTTGCCATAGAAAAGGGCTTTTGGTATTCGATTGTCTTCCATTTAGACCAGATGTCCTGCCCAGCGAAGCTGGAATTTCACAAGGATAGATTCAATTCCCTCGATATCACAGCGTTCCAGGACACTTGTGTTAGGTACTTTATCCCTCCATGAGATACCACAGATTTTACGCAAGCATCTCAAATGGAATTGATCGAACTTCTTCACATGATCACTGTACCATGTCCAACTCTCACAACCATATAGAAGGGTACTTAGAACAACTGTTCTGTAAACAGCTACCTTAGTGCTAAGGCGGATTCCATGGTCTGACCAGACTCTTTTTTTGAAGTCTCCCGAAGGCAGCACTTACCTTTGCGATACATGCTGTTACCTCATCATCTATACGGGCATTCTGAGACAGGAGTCCGCCTAAGTAGCAGAACTTGTCTACTACAGTGGTGCTTGAAAGTTTGTGAACCCTTTGGAATTTTCTATATTTCTGCATAAATATGACTTAAAACATCATCAGATATTCACAAAAGTCCTAAAGAGAACCCAGTTAAACAAATGAGACAAAAATATTATAGTTGGTCATTTATTTATTGAGGAAAATGATCCAATATTACATATTTGTGAGTGGCAAAAGTATGTGAACCTTTGCTTTCAGTATCTGGCGGGACCCCCTTGTGCAGCAATAACTGCAGCTAAACGTTTGCGGTAACTGTTGATCAGTCCTGCACACTGGCTTGGAGGGATTTTAGCCCGTTCCTCTGCACAGAACAGCTTCAACTCTGGGATGTTGGTGGGTTTCCTCATATGAACTGCTCACTTCAGGTCCTTCCACAACATTTCGATTGGATTAAGGTCAGGACTTTGACTTGGCCATTCCAAAACATTAACTTTATTCTTCTTTAACAATTCTTTGGTAGAACGACTTGTGTGCTTAGGGTCGTTGTCTTGCTACATGACCCGCTTTCTCTTGAGATTCAGTTCATGGACAGATGTCCTGACATTTTCCTTTAGAATTCACTGGTATAATTCAGAATTCATTGTTCTATTAATGATGGCAAGCCGTCCTGGCCCAGATGCAGCAAAACGGGCCCAAACAATGATATCATCACCATGTTTCACAGATGGGATAAGGTTCTTATGCTGGAATGCAGTGTTTTCCTTTCTCCAAATGCGTCTCATTTAAACCAAAAAGTTGTATTTTGGTTTCATCCGTCCACAAAACATTTTTCCAATAGCTTGTCCACATAATCTTTAGCAAACTGCAGATGAGCAGCAATGTCTTTTTGGAGAGCAGTGGCTTTCTCCTTGCAACCCTGTCATGCACACCATTGTTGTTCAGTGTTCTCCTGATGGTGGACTCATGAACATTAACATTTAGCCAATGTGAGCGAGGCCTTCAGTTGCTTAGAAGTTACCCTGGGGTCCTTTGTGACCTCGCTGACTATTACACACCTTGCTCTTGGAGTGATCTTTGTTGGTCGACCACTCCTGGGGAGGGTAACAATGGTCTTGAATTTCCTCCATTTGTACACAATCTGTCTGACTGTGGATTGGTGGAGTCCAAACTCTTTAGAGATGGTTTTATAACCTTTTCCAGCCTGATGAGCATCAACAACGCTTTTTCTGAGGTCCTCAGAAATCTTCTTTGTTCGTGCCATGATACACTTCCACAAACATGTGTTGTGAAGATCAGACTTTGATAGATCCCTGTTCTTTAAATAAAACAGGGTACCGACTCACACCTGATTGTCATCCCATTGATTGAAAACACCTGACTCTAATTTCACCTTAAAATTAACTGCTAATCCTAGAGGTTCACATACTTCTGCCACTCACAGATATGTAACATTGGATCATTTTCCTCAATAAATAAATGACCAAGTATAATATTTTTGTCTCATTTGTTTAACTGAGTTATCTTTATCTACTTTTAGGACTTGTGTGAAAACCTGATGATGTTTTATGTCATATTTATGCAGAAATACAGAACATTCCAAAGGGTTCACAAACTTTCAAGCACCACTGTACTTTCAGGTTGTCATTTCCAATCTTTATGGCTGGGTGTTGAGGAACACCTTTAGGTTTTGGAACACCTTTAGGAACATCTCTGTTTTCTTGATGCTGATGTTTAGGCCGTAACGGATTGATGCTCTGGCAAAATCGTCTACCATGACTTGCAGATCTTCTTGACTGTATGCCATCAAAGCACAATCATCTGCAAACAAGAGTTCATGTATAATCATTGTTGAGATCTTCGACTTCGCTTTGAGACGTCGGAGATTGAAGATACCGCCTTCCTTTCTGAACCTGATGAGGCAGCCTCTGTCGCAGTCCTTAAATGCATCGTGGAGCATCGCAGAGAAGACGATTCCAAACAATAGTGGGGCCATTACACAGCCTTGCTTGGTTCCATTTGTAACTGGAAATGTGTCGGGTGTAGTTCCATCGTCTAAGACACGTGCCATCATGAAAGGAATGGATTATATTTACCACTCTTGATGGGCACCCTACCTTCAGAAGGATTTTCCAGAGGCCTTTGTGGTTGATAGAGTCAAAGGCTTTGGTGAGGTCTATAAACACCATAAACAGGTCGAGATTCTGTTCTCTGCACTTTTCCTGTATTTGCCGAGCTGCAAACATCATGTCTGTAGTTCCTCTTCCGGCTCTAAACCCACACTGACTCTCGGGAAAGATATCAATAAAAGGCGCAAAATGATTGACAATAATTCTTGCGAACACTTCTACTGGCTATGTTGAGAAGAGATATTCCTCTGTGATTGTCACATACCCGTCTGTCACCCTTATTCTTATATAAATACCTTAGAGTCGCATCCTTAAATCCCTGTGGGACAGCTTCGTCTGCCCAAAGTTTTTGATAGAACTTGGTTAACTCAGTAACGAGGGTGTCACCCCCATATTTAAACACTTCCGGCGGTATGCCATCGTCACCAGGTGCTTTTCCACTGGCAAGCTGGTTGATTGCTTTGGCAGTCTCAGCTACAACAGGAGTGTTGTCAAGCTCAGCAATAATTAATAATTGCAAAAATTAATGTAGATATAAACATCTAATGTCAAATTATTATGGCATGGTAGAAAAAATAAAGAAAAAAATCTGAGTCCTCATCTCCAATTTACGAGTCTAAATGCAGTTACAGTAATGCATGAGCCAGAGTCATCAGTGCGCAAGTCCAAGTCAGGTCACGAGTCCTTAAAATTAGGGCATGAGTCCTGGACTCGAATACTACAAGCCTGATTATTACTCATGTTCTTACCTGTTCTTACTTTTTATAACATTTGTTGTTAGAACCCATCCTAGACCCTTGTGTTTTCTCTCCACCCCCCACCCCCACACCATGACTGTGTTTTTACAGTTCCTTTCATATTTAACATTTGAATGTTAAATCAATGCAGGTTGTTTAATTGTGTTACTTTAGCCTGCCTTTTTATTGTATCCCTTTTGTTTTGTCCCCTGAGAAAGAGCCCATAACAGTCTGATAAGATCTGCTCAGCTCTGCTCTTCTGTGTACATCTAATCAATATGGAAACCCAATAGGTTTTCATCTCATGGCTCGCTCTGAGGTGATGGTCTCCAGTGTTCTCTGATTTATTTTACAACAAGCTAAATAAAGCAACAGAGAGAATTCAGGAGAATGCCTCGGTATGTCTGTGATTCTAAAAGAAACGGAGAGGAAAGGAGTTATTAAAGAGGCGATATACGGAAGATGATTCATAATGCCTCGAGTATGCAGTGGGAACAATTTAATATGCTGCATGCAGTCAATAATATGTAAATATGTATTAGGCATTCTAGAGTATGGTAAATACATTAGCGCTTGTAGTCTGCAGTATGTATTAAACAGTATGTAGTATGAAATATACAGTATGGATGAAGGTACATGCAGTGCTCTTAGTTATATGTATGTAGTATGCAATGTGTATTATACAACATAAAGCATGTAGTGTGCAGTACGCACTATATATGTAAGTCATGTGACTATCTGGTACACAGCACGCAGTATTTAGTATGTAGTGTATAGTATGCCTTATCAGTATATAGTGTGAAGCAAACAGCATGTTGTAAACCGTATGCATTATGTAGTATGTACTATGCAGCTTATGTTACATGCATGTAATAGTATGAAGTATTTATTATGTAACATCCAATATGCTCCTGATCTCCTGGGGTTTTCCCAACAGCCTCTATACAGAATGGTGCGAAAAACAAAAAACATAGACTGAGTGAGTGGGTGACATTTTTGTGGGTGGAAACAAATGCCTTGTTGATAAGAGAAGTCAGAGGAAAGTGGACAGATTGGTTTGAGCTTTTTTGCTAGGAAGGATGTAGTAACTCATAACTCTTTATAACCATGGTAAGCAGAAAAGCATCTCAGCATGCAACAGAAAATGGAAGAACACATTGGGTTCCACTCCTGCAGCCAAGAACAGGGATCTTAGAATAAATAACAAGTTCCTATTAAAGTGGCCAGTGAGTGTACATTATCCATTTGGTATACATCAAGCAGCATGTGGTATATAGTTGACAATATATAGTGTGTACTATTCTTTACAGTGTAGTACACAGGACTGAGTATGTTGTATACTGTGTATAATACACTAACACAGTTGAAAGGAGGGTGGCATGGTGGTGTAGTGGTTAGCACTGTCGCCTCACAGCAAGAAGGTTCTGGGTTTGAGCCCAGCAGCCGACGGTGTCCTTTCTGTGTGGAGTTTGCATGTTCTCCCTGTGTCTGTGTGGGTTTCCTCCGGGTGCTCCGGTTTCCCCCACAATCCAAAGACATGCAGGTTAAGTTAACTGGTGGCTCTAAATTGACCGTAGGTGTGAACGTGAGTGTGAATGGTTGTTTGTCTCTATGTGTCAGCCCCGCAATGATCTGGCAACTTGTCCAGGGTGTACCCCACCTCTCACCCATAGTCAGCTGGGATAGGCTCCAGCTTGCCCATGACCCCGTACAGGGTAAGTGGTTATGGATAATGGATGGATGGATAGGTGAATTGCCTGGAACTGTGATATTCCTTCTCTATATCATCATTTGGAAATGTAATGGTACTCCAGATTCTGAACAAAGCTAGTCACATGTTCATCACAGGCTTCTAAATCAAAATCTTATCATATCTGAGCCCACATTGTCAAACACTGAATCACTGTTGTATGAATCAACACAGATCATCATCATATCTCACCATAGCACATTTAATGGTATCGATAATATCAAATATTGAAATTGTTTCCTTATGAATCAAAGTCTATCATATTGTACCATAACAAATTTTAGTGGTAAAGTCAAATAATATTGAATCATTGCTCTAAGAATTGAACTTGTATATCTTATTGTGTGAAAGCCTAAGGTTTCAGCCTGAGTTAAAGCTAGGGTGGGCAATTTTGGAGAAACCAGCAAGAGTATGCTGAATCTGGAAAATATCCAACTCAAAGATTCCACCCCCTCCCTTCAGCACTCCCTCCAAAGCGATGCCTCCAGAACACATAAACATGCGCTGCATGATTACTGCTGGAGGACGAGTCCATGAGAAAGAGAGAGAGAGAGCGGTGTAGCATGTTATTGTCATATCCAGCTACCTCATGTCTCATTCATGTGAAAAAAAACAACCCCTAACATTATCATAATGAATGTAAACAATGAACATGGCTATTGTTAGTACTCACAGCTGTTGATGAGATCGCTAGCTTTAGCAATACGTCTGCAATAAAGTACCAGTCAAAAGTTTGGACACACTCATATTGTCGGAGCGTTTGATTTATTCAATGCTTTTGGGATTTAAAGAGAATTTCAAGAAATGTAACAAAAATGCTTCTAAAAAAATTAACCTACCCTACCTTTTCAAAAAAGCGACTGGAGTGGGAGTTCAGCACCACGGACAGCAGTTGTTCTGGCTAATGGAGAATGTTACGACACACCATGTGTCCTCTTATTAAGACTGGAGTGGGTCTAATTTAAGCTCACTAAAAGCCCTAGGGCAATATGACCCTACCCAGGGTCCAGATAGGACAGAACACTTCGATGAATTGAGGTAAAAATAATTCTAGATGTCCTTCAGCGTTGACAGACAAAATGTCCACCAATCCAGATCAGACACTTACTCAGATACACATTTCACTATCCAGTGCACTTTATGCTCACTCAGACCTAATGCTGCATTATGGCTGGAGACGTGTAAATGTTAGGACATCAGCAAAAACTGACCTGTACTGTATATCATTATAAGTTAAAAAGGCATGTTATTAATACAGATTAAACAAAAACAATTAAGTCCTATTGATGACTTTCAGGAAAAACAGATAATGTGATTGAAGTAATTCAGATAATCATGTTTCCAGATTTGGTGTCATTCCTGTAAATTCTGCTTTTGTTTGGTTAGTTTTGCTGTGACTTTTTGCACTTTTAGACTAAAGTATTCCGCACTACCTCATCTTACTGTAACAGCTGCTAGTTTGTTTATACTGCTTATTTCATGTTTACCTGCTATACCTCAAGTGCCCTTGACTGTTTGGTTATTTGAACCAATTTTTGTGTGTGTGTGTGTGTGTGTGTGTGTGTGTGTGTATATATACCATATATATATATATATATATATATATATGAGTGTTTAGTCTACGTCTAGTTCATATCTAGTGTGTTTATACTGTTTATATTGTCTGAGTGTTTAGTCTATGTCTAGTTCCTATCTAGAGTGTTTATACTGTTTCTATTGTTTGTTTTTTTCAATTATTCTATTTTTATTTCTTGCATTGCCTGTTTGCACCGTGGGTCAGAAAGGACTGATATTTCATCTGTGCTGTATGTCGAGCATGTATAGCATATTTGACAATAAAGTTGACTTGACTTGAAAGTATAATATTTATTCAGCAAAGGTGTACTGTTGCTGCCACAGATCGTACACTTGGTTATCAACTATAAAATTAATCTGATTTTGGGGAAAAAACCCACATTATGACTATTTGTCTATTTTACAGATTATTCACCAGATTATCCCATTTTTTAAAATTTTTGATTATATACTGTGTGCATATACTGTAATTACCTTCAGGTATATGCATGTGTGGTGTAGTGGTTAGCACTGTCGCCTCACAGCAAGAAGGTTATGGGTTCGAACCCAGGGGCCTTTCTGTGTGGAGTTTGCATGTTCTTCCCATGTCTGTGTGGGTTTCCACCAGTTTCCCCTACAGTCCAAAGACACACAGGTCAGGTTAGCTGGCTACTCTGAATTACCCGTAGGTGTGAATGGCTGAGAGGAGAAAACCGCTATAAATAATCCAGTAGAAGGCAATGGGAAACCAGTACTGTAATCCGTCCCTAGAAACGGACCCGCCATCAGGCAGAACACCAAAGAAGGTGTGTGTGTGTGTGTGTGTATGCGCGCGCGCATGCGTAGATTTATATCTTGGTGAGGATAAAATGCAGCTACAATGACAGGAATATCTGTGACCTTGTGATACATTTGTAGTTTGTCCCCATGAGGAAAACTGCTTTTAATAAATAAAATAGAATAAAATAAAACTAATAATAATAACGTCATTGGCCTCACAAGGACTGCAAGAAAACCTGTGTGTGTGTGTGTGTGTGTGTGGTCCAATCACCACACGCTGGAGCAGACCCACTCCAAACTTCTCACTGAACAAAATCTTTAGGCACATTTTGTTCCCTTTTTCTCTCAAACCCTGAACACAAAACAGTTTCATCCCCGGGTGTGAACTCGGTGTTTTCTCTCTCTCTCTCTCTCTCTCTCTCTCTCTGTCTCTCTGTCTGTCTGTCTGTCTGTCTGTCTGTGCAATGCGCACGGACCGGCGATGGTTTGGTCCAACGGGAGCGCGAGCGGTGGGTGCTGCGGATCTCCCGGGTCTCTCTCGGACACCGGAGCGGCTCGCGACTCCCAGCTGAGCCCGACCGGACACTCTGTGGTGGCCGCGTGCCTCGCGCTCATCTCCACCTTCGGCTTTGTGAACAATCTGCTGGTTCTGGTTCTGTTCGGCCGCCACAAGGCGCTGCGCTCTCCCATCAACCTGCTGCTCATAAACATCTCGGTGAGCGACATGCTCGTGTGCGCGCTCGCCACACCGTTCAGCCTTGTCGCCAGCACGCGCGGACGCTGGCTCGCGGGACGCACCGCGTGCGTGTGGTACGGATTCGCCAATTCGCTGTTCGGTGAGTATGCGCGCGCGGTGTGAGCTGCTCGGGTCAGGGGTTTTAATCAGTGCTGCTGATCTCACTGTATAATAACGGCATTAATACGCGCGAGGAAAGTTGCATGTGCGCTCTCGGGTACTAAACGGTACCATCAAGTACCTTTAAGATGAATCATATAGATCATGTGAAATGCATATTAAAAATGCAAAAAGGAAAAGTACCTTTCTTTGTCGTTGTGATGGTACCCTGAAGGGTACACGTTTTGTACCTTTAACTTGGATTTTGCATCCTCATAATACAGTTCATATTTATATGTACCATATATATTTAATATGTACCATTCACCATTTCCAGGTGAATTATAGGCTATAAAGCTATAACATATATGTACCCACCTCAGAAACAGTTAAAGGTACAGTTTAGTACCCCCCCCCCCCCAGAGCGTTAAAAATCATTCTTACTATAAAATTCCAAATGTATGCATCACATCATGATCATCACTGTTCACTGTCAGAAATAAAGGTACCATTCTTTGTCATTGGGATAGTGACATCAAGCGTACACCTTTTGTACCTTTAGTATCTTTAGTGTGTACTGTATCTCGAAAGGTGACTGCAGCATCAGCCTACATTTACTGCAAAAATGAATTATGGTCCATTTATTTACCTTCATCATTTTAAAGGGACTGTATCTACATTTCTAGGTGAAAGATGCATATTAAAGGTACCACCTCAGCAACTAGGAAAAGTACAGTTTAGTACCTTTTTTTTTTTTGGAGACTGTGATGTACACGCTTAATAATAATCCAAATTTGTTTACATTATGTTACAACTGTTCATTGGTCAGTCCCAGAGATACCAAAGGTACTCTTTGTACTGTTGGTACCTTTAGTACCTGCCTCATACCTAGAAACCTGGACTAAGGAAAGGATGGTTTAGTACCCTTCTTAGTACCCTTTTTTCTACAAACACATCAAAAGTATGATGTCATTATTTAATTCATGAATGTAATGGTTTGCAAATTGTTGAAAATAAACCACGTGCTGTTACCGCAAACTAATCAAATTCAGGGTTGGTAAAAGTGAGTCCTGTTCATCACATAACCTGGTCTTTGATTATTTTCCTAGAACTGATCTAAAAGTGTTGATTAAAAAAAGTGACACAAAATATTCCTAAACAGGATCCATTTTTTTTCATTGACTTCCCAAACACCACTACTTCTTCTTCAAGACTGGAATTTATTTCATTAAGGTCCCTGTATGTTTGCTTTGCTCCCACCTGCTAACTGTCCATCTGCCTCACCTTTTGACCTTGTCACATTTTTTCCTTCCATTTATTTGCATAGCCTGTTGACCTCATGTCTCTTCTTCTTTAGCTTACGAGCTAAATTTTCCCTTCATTAAGCTGTACTTGAACCCAGAACTCGGTTAATGATGCACCCAGCAGAGACGAGTGGAACCAGCAGGAACAACTCGGCTAAATATAAACGAACACAACTTATCCCTTTACTCCAAACGTAGTTGATCAGCCAGTAAAAATTAACTTCTTTAATTTTATTGGTGCTACGATGCTAATGTAAAGAAGCTTGATTCATTTGATCACTTAATCACTGTGTAATTTGCATGTTTAAATCATCAGCACAGATCTGACATGATGTAACACACTGGGTTTCGTTTATCAGCTTTTTAATAACATTGTGTGGAAATGTTTTTGTCGACAAACCGAACTAAATATTCCCAGCAGATTTACAGTAGTTTCGGTAATAATGATGTTCTTCATGAGAAGTGCCAATCATTTGGAAATTACCAAACAAATTGACAACAAAATTGATTTACATTTAGCCAAGCCCATAAAAGGCAAAACTCCATAAAAGGTAAAGCTCATAGACATGGAAAAACAAACTCAATCTTCCAGTAATGCAGCTCAGCCACTGCAGTGAATCAGCATCTCTGGACAGACACTCACTCATATCTTACTTTTGTCCTACAGTAATTGAATGACTAGTCTCATTTGTCATAAGTTTATGGATTTATTTTGGCTTTCGTTCTTAGTGATTTAAACTCAAGCGTGCAATTCTCATCTCATTCTCATTATCTCTAGCCGCTTTATCCTGTTCTACAGGGTCACAGGCAAGCTGGAGCCTATCCCAGCTGACTACGGGCGAAAGGCGGGGTACACCCTGGACAAGTCACCAGGTCATCACAGGGCTGACACATAGACACAGACAACCATTCACACTCACATTCACACCTACGGTCAATTTAGAGTCACCAGTTAACCTAACCTGCATGTCTTTGGACTGTGGGGGAAACCGGAGCACCCGGAGGAAACCCACGCGGACATGGGGAGAACATGCAAACTCCACACAGAAAAGCCCTCGCCGGCCACGGGGCTCAAACCCAGACCTTCTTGCTGTGAGGCGACAGTGCTAACCACTACACCACCGTGCCGCCCTGCTTATATCCAGTGTAATAATAAATTTAGCCATATTTTGGCTCAGTTACACCATTTTTACAGAAAGTGTTCCATAAAACAGCACAGATGTGAAGCTGTAACTTTACATTTTTCTGACATGGGAAATTGTTCAGGACAGAGGAGTTTGCACTTCACGGTTTCTCGCTACCAGAACAAGCTGCGTTTTTTTTTCAGTCTTATTAACGTCAAAAGAGAGCGGCTGGGGCAGCACGGTGGTGCAGTGTTTAGCACTGTTGCCTCACAGCAAGAAGGTTCTAGGTTTGAGCCCAGTGGCTGACAGGGGTCTTTCTGTATGGAGTTTGCATGTTCCCCGTGTTTGCGTGGGTTTCCTCCGAGTGCTCTGGTTTCATCTAAAGACATGCAGTTAGGCTAACTGGCTGCTCTAAATTGCCCATATATGTGAGTAAATGGTTGATTGTCTTCACTGTCAGAAATAGGGGTACAGTAGGAGTCCATTTCTGTCCCCTAGGGTACAATCAACACTAATGTACCCCCTGTGCTACAGCACCTGGGGAGCAGTTGGAAGTTAGGTGCTTTGCTCAAGGGCACTTCAGCCCAAGGCTGTCCCATGTTAACCCTAACCTGCATGTCTTTGGACTGTGGGGGAAACTGGAGCTCCCGGAGGAAACCGGAGCTCCTGGAGGAAACCCATGCAGACATGGGGAGAACATGTAAACTCCACACAGAAAGGCCCCCATCGACCGCTGCGCTCAAACCCAGAACCTTCTTGCTGTGAGGCGACAGTGTTAACCACTACACCACCATGCCAAACAGGAACTAACTGATTTCCTGGACATTCCACAATATGAAATGTAATTATAAACAGATAAAAAACAACAACATGACTTTGTGTTTGTTAATAAATTCAAATTGCAATTGTTCCCGAATTCTATTATTGTTCTATGATGGGAATAAAGTACTTCAGCATGTTGTATCATTGGATAATAAATAATTAACCTTGCATTGGTAACAGTCAGGCTTGTAGTACTTGAGTCCGACTCGTGCCCTAATTTTAAGGACTTGTGTGACTCCACTTGGACTTGAGCACTGATGACTCAGACTTGGACTCAGACTCATGCATTAACTGCATTTGGACTCGTAAATTGGAGATGAGGACTCGGATTTTTTCTTTATTTTTTGTAACATGTCATAATTTGGCACGAGATATTTATATCTACATTAATTTTTGTACTAATTTCGTGCAAGAGTGCCACACCTGCGTTCCTTGGCGCGTGCATCAGATAGACTCTCGGGTGTGCTCCAGACAGCGTGCACGCCGTAAATGACTTGCACCTGCACAGGATTAAGGCACAATCAGCGCACCTATATAAAAACTGTGAAAACACACTTACTTTGCGAAGTATTGAGTTGCATTGCTGACACATTACCGAGCCTTATTTGCTTGTTTGGTTTCCTGATCCCTGATTTCCTGTTTCTTGTTTTGATTCTGCTGAGTCTACGATCGCCTGTTTGTGCCTCGCTCAACCTATTGCCTGTTTCACTGTTTTACGATTTTGCCTGCTGTTCTGGATTGTTTACCGTCTTCACTTGTATTAATAAAC
Source organism: Neoarius graeffei (assembly GCF_027579695.1). Taxonomy (NCBI): domain Eukaryota; kingdom Metazoa; phylum Chordata; class Actinopteri; order Siluriformes; family Ariidae; genus Neoarius; species Neoarius graeffei. The sequence continues at coordinate 54,707,546 of NC_083591.1, read as the reverse complement.
ACACCTTCTGCACTTACATCCGTCTCCCAACCGTCTCTGACAGAATACTTCACACTCCCTGATAAAGAGAAGCACATTCACCTGTTCATACGTCATGTTTAGGAATAAACTAATGCTAATGGCGCTAAAACAGCCGCTGTCAAATGGTTCACTTGGAGTCTTGTTCTCGGACTCGACTCGGATCGATAGTGGACTCGACTCGGACTTGACTCGAAAAATTTTTTAATGACTTGGACTGGACTCGAGACTGGACCTGGACTCGAGGTTTCGTGACTCGACTCCAACACTGCTAACAGTAGCTCTGCTTCAATACACCACCTTATTATTGTTTATTTGCTGACAACAGCATTCATTTTATTCCTCTACTTCAGCATCTATGTGACTATTTTAGGTTTTTATGTATATAGTGTCAGAATGTCACTAGTTATTCTTTGGCTGAGTACTGAAGCAAGTATTGAGTGTGGCATTATGGGAAAAAACATGCAATTTATCATGTTTATTTTCTTATTTTCAGAAGTGAGTTAAATTCATCTACAGTGGTGCTTGAAAGTTTGTGAACCCTTTAGAATTTTCTATGTTTCTGCATAAATATGACCTAAAACATCATCAGATTTTCATATAAGTCCTAAAAGTAGATAAAGAGAACCCAGTTAAACAAATGAGACAAAAATATTATACCTGCTCATTTATTTATTGAGGAAAATGATCCAATATTACATATCAGTGAGTGGCAAAAGTATGTGAACCTCTAGGATTAGCAGTTAATTTGAAGGTGAAATTAGAGTCGGGTGTTTTCAATCAGTGAGATGACAATCAGGTGTGAGTGGGCACCCTGTTTTATTTAAAGAACAGGGATCTATCAAAGTCTGATCTTCACAACACATGTTTGTGGAAGTGTATCATGGCACGAGCAAAGGAGATTTCTGAGAACCTCAGAAAAAGCGTTGTTGATGCTCATCAGGCTGGAAAAGGTTACAAAACCATCTCTAAAGAGTTTGGACTCCACCAATCCACAGTCAGACAGATTGTGTACAAATGGAGGAAATTCAAGACCATTGTTACCCTCCCCAAGAGTGGTCGACCAACAAAGATCACTCCAAGAGCAAGGCGTGTAATAGTTGGCAAGGTCACAAAGGACCCCAGGGTAACTTCTAAGCAACTGAAGACCTCTCTCACATTGGCTAATGTTAATGTTCATGAGTCCACCATCAGGAGAACACTGAACAACAATGGTGTGCATGGCAGAGTTGCAAGGAGAAAGCCGCTGCTCTCCAAAAAGAACATTGCTGCTCATCTGCAGTTTGCAAAAGATCACGTGGACAAGCCAGAAGGCTGTTGGAAAAATGTTTTGTGGACGGATGAGACGAAAATAGAACTTTTTGGTTTAAATGATGTGTTATGTTTGGAGAAAGGAAAACACTGCATTCCAGCAGAACCACCTTATCCCATCTGTGAAACATGGTGGTGGTAGTATCATGGTTTGGGCCTGTTTTACTGCATCTGGACCAGGACAGCTTGCCATCATTGATGGAACAATGAATTCTGAATTATACCAGCAAATTCTAAAGGAAAATGTCAGGACATCTGTCCATGAACTGAATCTCAAGAGAAGGTGGTTCATGCAGCAAGACAACGACCCTAAGCACACAAGTCGTTCTACCAAAGAATGGTTAAAGAAGAATAAAGTGAATGTTTTGGAATGGCCAAGTCAAAGTCCTGACCTTAATCCAATGGAAATGTAGTGGAAGGACCTGAAGCGAGCAGTTCATGTGAGGAAACCCACCAACATCCCAGAGTTGAAGCTGTTCTGTACGGAGGAACGGGCTAAAATTCCTCCAAGCCGGTGTGCAGGACTGATCAACAGTTACCGCAAACGTTTAGTTGCAGTTATTGCTGCACAAGGGGGTCACACCAGATACTGAAAGCAAAGCTTCACATACTTTTGCCACTCACAGATATGTAATATTGGATCATTTTCCTCAATAAATAAATAAATGACCAAGTATAATATTTTTGTCTCATTTGTTTAACTGGGTTCTCTTTATTTACTTTTAGGACTTGTGTGAAAATCTGATGATGTTTTAGATCATATTTATGCAGACATATAGACAATTCTAAAGGGTTCACAAACTTTCAAGCACCACTGTACGGTAAATGTTCTTTAACTGCTGTGTCAGAAACAACATAATAACAATGAACCATATCTATAGGGACTGGGAGCAATAAGTGAAAGAAAATGGTATTTATTAGAATATTTTTTTAATTGAGTGCAGCGATACAGAATTAGCCAGGGACAAAGTCATAACTGATCTGTTTCAATATCGAACAGTAATATGACAGGAGTTCCTAGAGAAAGTTCATTCTCCTAAGACACACACCTTAGCAGTGAGATGTTACTGTTTTAGCCACTCAATCTGGAAACATGTTTAATTTGTCCTCATTATTTCTTCTAGCAAGTAGAAAAGAAGACTGTTTTGTTCAGATCCAGCAGAAGGAGGTCAGATGTTCGAAGAGGAAATTTTCAGTTCTAATCACATTAAATTTAATGAGCATGAAGTACCCCGTTATGTTCTCACTGATGTCCTTTTCCAGGCTTGTCTTTTCATTTGCATTCCATTAACACCATTTTTCTTCAATAGGAGCTCCAGAGATTTTCTCACCATGTGCTCCAGCAGTTTGCTTAATGGATTCATAAAAAAAAAAAAAAAAAAAGATGATGTGTCAGGTTTCATGTGGAATATCCATATTAAAAATCAGGATTGCAAAAGGAATGAAGGCTTTTTCGTCATATGCCAGCAACATTATACTTTTTACAGCATTTTTTTCTGTTAGTCATTGTGTAATCATCGATATGGTGAAGTTTTCTGTAAGGAGGCATTTATGTAATGTTTATGGAAGGAGTCTCCAGTGTCAGTGCTTTGTAACTGTAGCTCAAACATCTTCAGGACAGAGCAGTTTACATATCATGGTTTCTCTGTACCATGACGTTACTTTTTTTTTTGCTTATGAACTTCAACATCAACAGAGGACGAGACAACAACAGGAATAAACTTGCTTCACTAAGGTTCTACAACATTAGCTGTAACTATAAACAGATAACATGCATGATGTAAATTTTTAAAGAAAGAGACATTTTTACAGTTGATAAATTGCCGTGATGAAAGAAGAATAAAAAAACACTTCAGGATGTGCTGTTATAGAAAAATAATCAACTTTTGGATTCGAACAGTGGGAACTTCGCTTCATCACACCACCACATTGTTGATTATGTTCCTATAACAGCAAGTCCCTCAGTGTTTTATTCCATCATCAGTAAATAAACTTAAAAATTCACAGAATAGCATGTGATTCAATTTGTAGCCAAAAAAAGAAAATAAATGTTAGAGTTGCGAAATAAGGAGTAATTGACTGAATGGTCTAAATAAATAAAGTATTAGTGAAATGTATACTTTTTATATAGAAATATAATTGAGAAAGGTTATAACTACATAGTGTAAGGTAAAGTACAAATTCCTTAAATAGATTCTGAAGTATAGTAAGAAAGTGTTATAGCTTAAGTTAGTACTTTTCACATCTGGTTGCTAACATTCATCTGGTTTAGTTATCTGAATAACTCCTATTTCGTCAGTAGACAAAGTAACAAACCTGAATGCATTGTGTTTTACACTAAAGCAGTGCATTTATTTATCACTTTTATTTGTCTTTGTACAAATTTATATGTATCAGATAAAGCAGCAATTCAGCATCGAATGTCATGGAAGTCTATGGCTACGTTCACACTGCAGGCTGAAGTGACTCAAATCCGATCTTTTCGCCCATATGTGACCTGTATCCGATCTTTTATTGACAATATGAACGACACAGATCCGATTTTTTCAAATCCGACCCAGGCCGTTTGGATATGTGGTCCTAATTCCGATTCCTATCCGCTCTTTTCATATGTGACTTCAGTCTGAACCGCCAGGTCGCATTCATCCGACTTACACGCCATCAACAAACCACAAACGTCACTATTCTGCGCTGAAGTAGGCGGCGGGTCTCAAAAAAAGTTACAACAACATGGCGCATAATCACAGGCACAGATAGAGGGTGGGACTCGTCCCACCCAGATTTAAATTCACTTCGTTCGGTCCCCCCCACTTTGCATAAGGCAAACCTCATGGAAAAATCAAAAGACTAATTACCATTCGGTTTATTGAGGTGCACAGCAGTGTATACATAGTTGCAACAACTCACATAAAACAAAACAAAGACTGATATTCGGTTGGTTGAGCTGCGCAGACTGCACAGGTTGCGAGCTCGAGCTTGGTTGCTATAGTAACCCACAACAAGTTTGACAGGCATATCGGGGTTGGGGTTGGTTTGCTGGCAGCTTTGTCCCCCCCAGTTTTTTGTCCCCCCCAGTTCAAAAAACGTATCTGCGCCCCTGCGCATGACATCAATGCGAGGGACGCTTCGGGCTGTGAAGGTACTGAATCTTCTCAATGGAAGGACGCAGAGGTTAGGGAGCTGATTTCCATTTGGGGGGATGCAGCTATTCAAGCTAGATTGGATGGGTCATACCGCAACCGGGCGGTTTTACTTCCGTAAACACTGGCCATGCTCACTGCGTGTGACGTCGTCGTATCCTGCAATGCACATGCGGAACACTTTTAGGTCGCTTTTCGTTCATACTGAGGCTCACATACAAGTCGCATATATTTGTTAATGTGAACGACCTCACAAAAAAATCGGATTTCACAAAAAAATCGGAATTGAGCATTAAGCCTTGCAGTGTGAACGTAGCGTATATCTCAAAAGTAGCCAAAAAATATACTTACATGAAAGAAGTTGCATTGAACGCTTTTATTGCACAGAAACAATGCAAGCATGAGTGATTCCCAGAAACCCCCCCACTGAAATCTAAGGCTCTGTCCACACGGCAATGGATTCAGGTGAATCTGATAACATTTTTTATCGTTTCGGCCTGGCGTCCACACGGCACCGGCGTTTTGGGTGCCCCAAAACGATATTTTTTGAGAACGGGTTCCAGAGTGGAAAAATCTGGCAACAGCGCCGTTGTGAAGTCGTCTGGATGAGTAGAACGGATTTGTTTACGATGACGTCACAACCACATGACTAGAAGACCCTTCAACAGACTGTTTTGTATGAACCACTGCATTGCATTCACTTTTGTATACAGCTTTTCTTTTAAATAAACAAGTAACTGAACCATTTCTTGAATTTCTTTTTTTTATTGGATAAGACTGCTTTTCAAAATGTTCACACACAATATAAAAAGTTATATAAATTAAATAAAAATGCTTTTCAAAATGTTCACACACAATAAGAAAATTAAGTTATATAAAACTATGCACACTAATAAAACTAATTTGTACACACAGAAGGCACGATTTCCTCACGTAGTCCCAGCCATCTTCTTCTTGTTGTTGTGTGTTTGTTCCTGTGAGTGCTTCACGCCGGGTAGAAGAAGGGGTTTATGCGCATGCGTCCTACTTCTTCTATTGTTCTGGTGTCTCCGATGGGACCGTCTTACAGCGCATGTAGAGGTGTGGCATGTGTATTGCATCGTTTTCAGCAAGTGTTGCGTTGCCATATGTACCTGATATTTTACTGATCCGTTGCCCATGTGGACGCGATATTTTTTTTTACCCGCTAAAAAAAAAAATCTCGTTGCCATTGTCGTGTGGATGTAGCCTAAGTTTCTTCCATTAGTTTTTAAGCTGGGTCCCTTTTTGGAAGACCGACCCTAGGATCGCCCCAGAACAAAATGGTGGCTCCTATTAAAATCATTGTAAAAGGACTTTCTTTGTTTGAAACACAGACTTCTGATTGGCTAAAACATATTTCCAGCTATTTTTCAAATGAAAACAGACATACTAGCATTTACCATAAGGCATTCTAGGGTTTTACTGCTTAATGACAAGTCTGTGTTTGTCATGCGAAATGCCTTTAATGATAATCAGTGGTGGAGAACACAAGATGATCACATATACATGAGGTCCTTTAAGCATTTAAACTTTGTGTACTTAGGCTCAGCTTAAAGGAGCTTGATGTTAAGATACCTCCCAAGTATAACAATCATAAATTCATGCTAAATAATACAACAATTTCACCATGATCTCAAAAATAACTATAGGAAGCTAATACCCTGTCCACACTAGGGATTTTGTACCGATACGATACTACTTTCGTACCGCAACACCTGTCCACACTAGCAACTATACCGGTACTGTAGCAGTATACCGTAACTGTATCGGTACGAAACCCACAAATGTATGGGTTTCGTACCGGTACAGTATCGGTACTGTAGCGCTTCGCTGTAGTGTGGACAGATGAAGCGGTTCTGTATCGATACAAATATAATGCACATGCGCAAAGTCACACACCTCAAACGATGTCTTCGCTGAATAAAATAGTGAAGAACGGAGATTCGTTTTCTTTGTTTCTTTCTCAACTGCCTCGCGCGTTTTATACGACTCGACTGAATAAATGACCACCAGAAATACAGACTGTACATTGACAACAAAAAGCACACACACGTTGTTTCATCCGCCATATTCTCGGAAGGAAGTTACTTGGTAACCACGGAAACATTTTGTGCACGCGCATTTCAACTACCGTGAAAGAAAACCGCAAACATTTCTCGCTAGTGTGGACAGATGCACTAAACTGTACCGGTATACTTTGTATCGATACAGTTATACCACTATCGTACCAGTATATACAGTGGGGCAAAAAAGTATTTAGTCAGCCACCAATTGTGCAAGTTCTCCCACTTAAAAAGACGAGAGAGGCCTGTAATTTTCATTATAGGTACACTTCAACTATGAGAGACAGAATGGGGGGAAAGAATCCAGGAAATCACATTGTAGGATTTTTAATGAATTAATTGGTAAATTCCTCGGTAAAATAAGTATTTGGTCACCTACAAACAAGCAAGATTTCTGGCTCTCACAGACCTGTAACAACTTCTTTAAGAGGCTCCTCTGTCCTCCACTCGTTACCTGTATTAATGGCACCTGTTTGAACTCGTTATCAGTATAAAAGACACCTGTCCACAACCTCAAACAGTCACACTCCAAACTCCACTATGGCCAAGACCAAAGAGCTGTCAAAGGACACCAGAAACAAAATTGTAGACCTGCACCAGGCTGGGAAGACTGAATCTGCAATAGGTAAGCAGCTTGGTGTGAAGAAATCAACTGTGGGAACAATTATTAGAAAATGGAAGACATACAAGACCACTGATAATCTCCCTCAATCTGGGGCTCCACGCAAGAGCTCACCCCGTGGGGTCAAAATGATCACAAGAACGGTGAGCAAAAATCCCAGAACCACACGGGGGGACCTAGTGAATGACCTGCAGAGAGCTGGGACCAAAGTAACAAAGGCTACCATCAGTAACACACTACGCCGCCAGGGACTCAAATCCTGCAGTGCCAGACGTGTCCCCCTGCTTAAGCCAGTACATGTCCAGGCCTGTCTGAAGTTTGCTAGAGAGCATTTGGATGATCCAGAAGAGGATTGGGAGAATGTCATATGGTCAGATGAAACCAAAATAGAACTTTTTGGTAAAAACTCAACTTGTCGTGTTTGGAGGAGAAAGAATGCTGAGTTGCATCCAAAGAACACCATACCTACTGTGAAGCATGGGGGTGGAAACATCATGCTTTGGGGCTGTTTTTCTGCAAAGGGACCAGGACGACTGATCCGTGTAAAGGAAAGAATGAATGGGGCCATGTATCATGAGATTTTGAGTGAAAACCTCCTTCCATCAGCAAGGGCATTGAAGATGAAATGTGGCTGGGTCTTCCAGCATGACGATGATCCCAAACACACCGCCCGGGCAACGAAGGAGTGGCTTCGTAAGAAGCATTTCAAGGTCCTGGAGTGGCCTAGCCAGTCTCCAGATCTCAACCCCATAGAAAATCTTTGGAGGGAGCTGAAAGTCTGTGTTGCCCAGCGACAGCCCCAAAACATCACTGCTCTAGAGGAGATCTGCATGGAGGAATGGGCCAAAATACCAGCAACAGTGTGTGAAAACCTTGTGAAGACTTACAGAAAACGTTTGACCTCTGTCATTGCCAACAAAGGGTATATAACAAAGTATTGAGATGAACTTTTGTTATTGACCAAATGCTTATTTTCCACCATAATTTGCAAATAAATTCTTTAAAAATCAGACAATGTGATTTTCTGGATTTTTTTTCTCATTCTGTCTCTCATAGTTGAAGTGTACCTATGATGAAAATTATAGGCCTCTCTCATCTTTTTAAGTGGGAGAACTTGCACAATTGGTGACTGACTAAATACTTTTTTGCCCCACTGTATGTGAACACAGCATAAGACAATTTGTGTGTGTATCTCCAATGTGTGACTGGAGGTGTGAGGCCCATAAAATATTGAAATGGGAGAGCAGTCTTTCTAAACTAGCCAACAATGGATCAAAGAGATAACCGTGGCTACAGAGACGGAAATCTTCACACCTTTTGGTGTTTCCAGAGACAGAAAGTCTACTGGAATCCTAACACATTCTGAAGCTCTAAACCACAAGCTAGAGACAAAATTCTCTCACACGGACATTATCAAAGTGCCTGTTAAGTTAATCTGCATTTAAATACATTAAATGGCATCAAAATGGTAGTTATGTACATACTACCAATTATTTGTGGTGGACTAACGGGAAGCTGTAAGATTGAAGTTGTGTTTCTGGACATGTTTGGCAGGCCTTCAGTTAAATCGATCAGAGCAACACTGCAGGATGTTTTCCCCCAAGCCTCAGCTGATTCATAATCACCATGAATTTGCTCATGTCTGTGCACAAGCCAAATGAACCTAGTCAAAGAAAATATACAAAACATTTCCCTGGTGACATCCAAAGTCTGTGTTCTTTTTATATATTGTGTTTTCACAAGGCTGAGGTACTTTTAAAACAACCTTCCATGATATTCAGTGCATCCCATTTAAACTACTGCATGTCTGGCATCGTGGCTCACTATTCTCAGCTTGAGGCGTTCTCATTAAAATGGAGTCATTAAAACTAAAATATTTATAATTACTTTTGAATATGAGCCATGGAGAAATCAAAATCCTCGATTGCTCTGTCAACCAAGTGTGGTTATGCCTCTGCAGAAGGAAACATTCATCTAAAGCAGTGCATTGATTGCCTGAGTGCTCATTGCTGTATATGTTTAGAAGTAAACCCAGGTTTCTGAGCACATTTTCAGTAGAAAATCGGATAAAATCTTGAATTTTTGTGTGTTTTAAGAACAAGTAGACTAAACCCTTAATTTAAGTTCTGCCTGTGAATCCTTACTTGAAATCCCTACTTTCTTTTAAATCGTTTAAACAAAACATTTGAGTTTATATGGGAAAGTCCTTCAGGATTCTGAAGTTCGTGGCCAGAAAAGTGTAAAAGCCATCTTGCAATTTATATACTGCAACTTGCAACTTTCACTCTTAAAATCAGGTTGTTTGGGTTATTTCCTCAAAAGTATGACTTTTGTTGCTTTAGTATTTACCTGTCAACTGTATAACTCATTTAAGATGCATAACTGGACATTTAGGGACATGGTGTACCTCGATGGTACATTTTGCACTATTTGTACCTTGGAACAGGAACCCTGATATGCCCCGCATTATCTACTAGAAGACACATGTAGATATGAAAGTGCGACAAGTGATCCTGAAGCTTGTGACCAGAAAAGTGTACAAAAATATTAGATTGTTTTTACTCCAAAGTGTTTAAAACTGGGACTACCTAGTGACTTACATGCTGTCTTGAGTAGACTGTACCTTCTGGGTTAAAAATCACTGGGGATCAGGGGCGCAGATACGTTTTTTGAACTGGGGGGGACAAAGCTGCCAGCAAACCAACCCCAACCCCACCCCCAACATGTGTTGAAATTATGGCAGGGAACGCCAGATTAAACATTAAAACTGCCTTCTGAGCACTGTATCTACAGGCTACCACCTAAAGAAGGAGGCTACCAGAAAGGCATCTCTACTCCGTACGATTTTACTTTCACTACGACATTACTTTGAACAGACTATCAAAAAATTGCAAGGTGATATGATAAAGTAAGGCACAGTTTACTTACAGTCATTGTTTTTTGAAAAAACGATGCAATCGTTTTCTGCCTTTTCGGTTTGGCACCCTTCATCATGCCGTGTTGGGGTCCTGAACTAGGAGCTGTCCCCGATATGCCTGTCAAACTTGTTGTGGGTAACCATAGCAACCAAGCTCGAGCTCGCAACCTGTGCAGTCTGCGCAGCTCAACCAACCGAATATCAGTCTTTGTTTTGTTTTATGTGAGTTGTTGCAACTATGTATGTACTGCTGTGCACCTCAATAAACCGAATGGTAATTAGTCTTTTGATTTTTCCGTGAGGTTTGCCTTATGCAAAGAAAGACAGCATAGACGTTTTTTCCTCCCTATAAGTGGGGGGACCGAACGAGGTGAATTTAAATCTGGGTGGGACGAATCCCACCCATCCCACCCTCTATCTGCGCCCGTGCTGGGGATGTATCCTGAAGAACACAGCTTCCAAACCCTGGTCCTGGAGAACCCCCTGTAGTGTTTTCCCTGCTCTCACACACCCATGTTAATTCAGGAAGAACAACTAATTAGCTAATTAGTTGAAACTGGTGTGTTAGAACAGTAGAACACGGAAAAGACAGGGGATTCTGCAAGACCATGGTTGGGAATCTGCATTCAAGAATATGACCTTTGTACCTTTAGCATGTTTACTAAATAACCAAAGGTTCGTGGACACCTGCCTATCGCACCCATACTGTATATGCTGGTTGAACATCACATTCCAGATTTAGTCCACCTTCACTGTTAAGCTCCGTTCTTCTGAGAAGGCTTTCTACTAGATTTTGGGGTGTGGCTGTGGGGATTTGTATTCATGCAGCCATAAGAGCATTAGTGAGATCAGCCACTGATGTTGGGTGAGGAGGAATGCAACTGGCATTCAGTTCATCCCAACATGTTCAGTGGGGTTGAGGTCAAGGCTCTGTGCAGGACACTTGAGTTCTTGCATTCCATCCTTGACAAACTATTTCTTAATGGAGCTCACTTTGTGCAGAGGAGCATCGTCATGCTGGAACAATATTGGGCTTCCTTAGTTCCAGTGAAGGGAAATTGTAATGCGACAGCATACAGAGATATTCTAGATAACTGTGTGCTTCAAACTTTGTGGCAACAGTTTGGGGAAGAAATACATATGGTTGAGATGATCAACAGTCAATACATCTTTGGTCATATTGTAAAAAACATAATCTTTCAGCCCATGTGCTCAGGTCAGAAGGCAGGCTGCAACTAGTTTTCAACTACTTGTGTCTACCTGCGATAACAAAATCGCAGGTAGACACAAGACTGGTCTCGTGTCAACGCACAATGATACAGATAATGGCAGAGTGTTGCAGAGGGTCTTTAGCAGAGGCAGGTTGATGGAAGTGGATTGTGAACTGTTCACATTTCAGCTGTGATTTGCTTCCGATTGGTGAAATAGCAGGTTGACGCATGTAAAGGCAGGTGGTCGTGCAACGCTTGAGTGACCAATTGCAGGTTGAAGCAGGTAGTGGCAGCTAGACGCAGGCTGACGCAGGGGAAGACAAGTCTTTAGAGATGGCGGCGATGCATTGCAGGTAAATGCAGACTGCACCTGCAAATAGTTTACAATAACCTGCGAGCAGTCTTATGGCCTTATATTTTTTAAAGGTTTTCTGTGTGCTGCGTCAAGCTGCATCTAGCTGCGTCTGCTTCCGGCTGGTTGAGTCAGCTTAAAAACTCTGCATCTTGCAATACGTTCAACCACAACAAAGGATTTGATGCAAAACACCTGCATCCACCTGCAATCGGTCGCCGCCGATCGTAGGTCGCAGCTTGCGTCTTTCTGCCGTCTGACCTGGGCAATAGATGTTCTATTGATACATTTCCTTCATTTGTACCTTGGGTAACAGGAACATCTGTCATCTAGTGCTATAGGAACATGGAACACTACCATTTAAACCCACCTGCTTTCTAAATCTGGAGTTGCCTTCTGTAATACAATTACATTGTACAATGATAATGTATCCCATCATGCATCTCTGCAGGCATTGTGTCACTCATCTCCCTGGCTGTGCTTTCCTATGAACGCTACCGTACGATGTTGTGTCCAGCCAAGCCTGATGTCACCAACTACAGGAGGGTTGCAGTGGGAGTTGTGCTGTCCTGGGTCTACTCCATCATCTGGACTCTGCCGCCGTTCTTCGGTTGGAGTCGCTATGGACCCGAGGGGCCCGGAACCACCTGCTCGGTGGACTGGACAGCCAAGACGGGCAACAACATCTCCTACATCATCTGCCTTTTTATCTTCTGCCTCATCCTCCCATTCCTTGTCATTGTCTACTCTTATGGGAAGCTGTTTCACGCTATCAAACAGGTGAGGATGTCTTGTTTCTTGTTTGGGTCAAAAAGCTTGAACATTATACAGGATATCGTTTCTGTTTGTACTGAGTGGGTTTAATAACTCAAATAGTCTAGACCAGGGGTGTCAAACCTAATCCATAAAGGGCCTTGTGGCTGTAGGTTTTCATTCCAGCCATGCAGCAGCACACCTGACTTGGCTCATTCAATCAACTGAACTGTCTTCACACAGTCAAATACTTGCAGCCACACCCACCCTTGATTAAAGGGTGGGTGTGTCAGTTGATTGAATAAGCCAAATCAGGGTGCTGCTGCATGGCTGGAATGAAAACCTGCAGCCACACGGCCCTTTATGGATCAGGTTTGACACCCCTGGTCTAGACAGTCATATCATTGGAATCACACTGTCTCATGTTTACATTTTCTCTTCATCTCTGACAAAAATCAGCACGTATCATACAACACACCTTTTATTTTCTTAATTATTCCATGCCCATGCAATAATACGACATCAGGCGGTTTTGTATTTCCAAACAGTTTGAAGTCTCCATCTCCACTTTTTAATAATACACTCTTGTGCATGAAATGTTCCTATTGCCTTCCTGCATCGTTGAAAGTACCCTCACAACATGCGTTAATAAAGTTTGGCCATTTAATAAAGCCGTGCTCAGACCGTACGACAAGGTGAGAGCAATATCAATTAATCTCCTTTACACCCTGACACCCTTGCTAAGGAAGAACCAATCATGGAAGGGGAAACAACAGGGGGTGCAAGTCAGGACGAAGCTGCTTCCTGCAGTGTTTTGTTCTATTTGTGGTGTTGTGAGTTATGGGTCTCTCCCCTCTCGACTCAAAGGCTGCTCTTGGGGGCAGGAAAATAATCAATGACACAACGTTGAGTTACTGCTCCAGTTGTTTATTTTTCTATAACACCACATCAGAAGGGTTTTATTCCTTTTAGATCACAGCAGTATGCCAATGCTTGCATTTTTAAAAATGATTCATGCATTATTGTCATACTTTTTATTCATTTATAGTTACATTTCATGTTTTTCAAGTAACAAGGTATTAGTTATGAGAAATCCTAAAGCACAATCTTGTCTGTCCTGAAGACTTTCCCATGATGGAAAACCTGCTCACTGTTACAAAGTGCTGACACTGGAGACTCCTTCCATAAATGTTCAATAAACACTTTCTTTAAAAAAATCTGTTTGTTATTATCTATCGACTATGTTATCTATGTTGTGTGTCGACCATACAACTCATATGAATTAGTCGTTACTATAGAATCGATAATATTAAACTGCAGTTTCAATTGCAACCAGAGCTACTGTTGTAGAAAATTAATCAACATCTTCTGACCAATCGGAATCAAGAATTTAATAACGTTGTGGTGTAAATGGTTCTTGAGACCTTCGGTCAGGGTTTCTAGCTCTTTCCATCTCTAATTACTTGTAATATCTCTTGAAGGAAGTCCATAAGTCAAAATTTTATTTCATATACTATTGAGAGTTTAATCAAGTGGAGAAAATGAAAGCCAGTTGTAATAATGAGCACTTTGTTGTTTACTTCAAATTCCAAGATAAAAGTGTTTGTTATTTACAGCTTTCAGACAGTGCAATATACTGTAGATGAACAGAGCAGATGTGTGCGTTTTCGCTGGGGGAAAAACGCTGTTTTAAACAGGTTAATAGTTTGAAGCTGACGTTAAAGTCCAGCTGTTATACATTATGTGTAATTAAAGCACATGGTAATGTGTTTAATGAATGTTACTGTTGTGTAAGATGTCTGTAAGACTTTCTGGAGGATCTGAACGATTTTTCAAGTGTTCAAGTGCCTGTCCCGGGAATGCTGAGCATGAGATGGGAATAGACCATGGACAGGGTCTCTTTGATAATAATTTATTTTTCTTTTGTGTGGGAGACACCAACCACAGTCCATGAGTTAGTTTGCAGTCTGCGGTTCTGCATTTTCACCATCATTCTTCCTACTACATAGCTGTATTGCAATGTCACTTTCTCTAGGATTGGAGATCAAACCTTTGATACCTCATCCTTTCTTGGATGTTGGATGTTCTTGGATTATTCCATCCATCCATTATCCATAACCGCTTATCCTGTGCAGGGTTGTGGGCAAGCTGGAGCCTATCTCAGCTGACTATGGGTGAGAGGCGGGGTACACCCTGGCACGGGCGCAGATAGAGGGTGGGATGGGTGGGATTCGTCCCACCCAGATTTAAATTCACCTCGTTCGGTCCCCCCACTTATAGGGAGGAAAAAACATCTATGCTGTCTTTCTTTGCATAAGGCAAACCTCACGGAAAAATCAAAAGACAAATTACCATTCGGTTTATTGAGGTGCACAGCAGTACATACATAGTTGCAACAACTCACATAAAACAAAACAAAGACTGATATTCGGTTGGTTGAGCTGCGCAGACTGCACAGGTTGCGAGCTCGAGCTTGGTTGCTATGGTTACCCACAACAAGTTTGACAGGCATATCGGGGACAGCTCCTAGTTCAGGACCCCAACACGGCATGATGAAGGGTGCCAAACCGAAAAGGCAGAAAACGATTGCATCGTTTTTTCAAAAAAACAACGACTGTAAGTAAACTGTGCCTTACTTTATCATATCACCTTGCAATTTTTTGATAGTCTGTTCAAAGTAATGTCGTAGTGAAAGTAAAATCGTACGGAGTAGAGATGCCTTTCTGGTAGTCTCCTTCTTTCGGTGGTAGCCTGTAGATACAGTGCTCAGAAGGCAGTTTTAATGTTTAATCTGGCGTTCCCTGCCATAATTTCAGCGAGCATATTGTTTCATAAGGAAACTTTGCGAAGGGTTGTTGACTGACTGCCGCTCACGCAACACACAGGCATAGTTAGAAAGTCAAGTACACTTTACACACACACACGTAGCCCAGCCTCTCGCTATGTTTAACAGTTGGAACTTAGCGGTTTTAAAACTAGTTTTCTTAAAGAATCAGTGTGCTGAAAGTCAGTTAATGTTTAAATAAAACAGTTTTTGCATACGGCATATGGCATGCTTGGGGAGTGATTGGAATCAGTATCAGAATCAATAAGCTTTATTTCTTTCAATGATGGATAATTAAGTTTGACAGTCCAAGTCTCAATACATAGGATACACAGACCTAGATGCTATAGATAAATACAAAGGGTAGACAAAACAGTCAGCAGTCATCCAGAACACACACACACACACACACACACACACACACACACACACACACACACACACACACATGACATCCTGTCGTGTCAGTGGTAAATAGCACATGAGAGCACCAGACATCACAGGTGTGCTCTATTCCTACTCTTTATTTATTAGTAGGCCTAAGCTAACGGTTGCAGGGATGAAGGAGTGGTGGTTTTTTTGTCTTAGCTGAGTAATGTCGCCGCCCTGAGGGCATCAGAGTATATTCCACGCACAACACATGTTAGGGGTGGGGTTGGGGTTGGTTTGCTGGCAGCTTTGTCCCCCCCAGTTCAAAAAACGTATCTGCGCCCCTGCACCCTGGACAAATCGCCAGGTGATTGCAGGGCTGACATATAGAGACAAAGAACCATTCACACTCACATTCACAGCTACAGTCAATTTAGAGCCACCAGTTAACCTAACCTGCATGTCTTTGGACTGTGGGGAAACTGGAGCACCCGGAGGAAGCCCATGCAGACACAGGGAGAAAACATGCAAACCACACAGAGAGGCCCCCGTCGGCCACTGGGCTCGAACCCAGAACCTTCTTGCTGTGAGGTGACGGTGCTAACCACTACGCCACCTTGGATTATTCCATCATGACATCATCCAAAGAGCTGATCATGTGGCAACGTTGCAATGCATAAAGCCATATGCGTATGGGGCCAGAGCTCCAGGTAATGTTCACACCACATGACAAAGTGGGTTTCAGCTGACAGGAAGGCTATGGTCATAAGAACAAGACGATCAATGACGGCGTAGCTCACTCCGGCCATGTCTAGTCCAGAAGGAACGATCTAAAATGGGCCACCTTGCGCAATAAATGTTGCAAGCTATATACAAGCTTTATATAGAAGCTATATACACCCTAGGAATACTGACCTATTTGCCAGAAAGAATCCAAAATGGTGACGAATTGAGGGAGAAGAAGCGATCTGTGTGTAAAATTGCTTGTTTGGGCTTAATTATTCCATATCTTCATTATTAATTGCAATTATGCAAATTTGTATAGAAGCTATATTCACCCCAGGCAGACCTACCTTCCTGCCAAAAAGAGTAAAAATTGGTGAAAAATTGAGAGAGAAGAAGCAATTTTCATGAAACGTGGACGACACTGGACAGACGCCAGATGCTGGATGAACAACACATAATGGCATAAGCTCATCGTCTGTCAGCCGGATGAGCTAATAACCACTAATTACAACCATGTTGAGGAGAAAAACATCTCAAAGTGCACCCTTATCCTCGAGGTGGATAGGCTCCACCAGGAGAGTCGGCCAAGAACAGGAATCTGATGTTACAGTGGGCACAGGCGCATCGAAACTGGAGAGCTTCAGCTCCTGCCACATGACTAGCTGATTGGATAATTGCATGAGTGCAATGAGTGCAATACAGTGGTGAGTAAGTGTATATTGACTGTTGCTACAGAAAATAGACTCGTCTGTAGATGGTACCACACACTGAGGTGATGTGAGCAGGAAAGCTGATTGAGCGCAGAGTAGTTTCAAACTGTCCACATCTGTCCACATCATGTGCCATTCGACTAAAGTTTAAAAATGCATTAGTTGTCACGTATATCATCACCTTTGTGCGAGTGTAAGATAAAAACCAGATGGTCGAATGCAATTTGTGAATCTTTCTATGACTTTAGAGCCATAAAACAAAGATTCCAATAAGGGAACTTTAACCAGAGCAAGAGCTAATATAGAATTTATCAGTCCTGCTACCACACACACACACACACACACACACACACACACACACACACACACACACACAGGTACAACACTGACAGAAAATATGAGCAGATTTTAAAAAAAGTCTTTCTTTATAAAAAAGAAAATACAATCAATAATTCATTGTGTTATTTATAGGTTTGTAAGAACAGCAAGCTGAAAAATCTTGTAGTTTTTTTTTTTTATTATTTCATAAAAGAATCTCAGTTGAAGAAGTTCTGCAGTAGTTTATAGTTCTACAGACTCCAGGCGAGATGTGCGTACGTCGTAAAAGGAAGCAGGTTGATGCAGTGCATTTGAAATGAAGCTGTAATTTACTCAGTGTAGCCTTGTTGGCATTACGCTTTTCAGAAACAGCAGACTCAGGGTACATTTAATAAAAAAAAAAGTCTGAGAATAATGTAAAATCCTCGCTCAAGATCACATTAATATAAAGGAAAAACAGAGCTCAGGTGTTCCATGTTAGTCATTATCCTTAGATAGAGAAGGCAACTGGATGAACGAAGGAATATTTTCGAACCAATCGCTCAAATGAATGAATGAACAGAGACTGAACTAGTCAGCGATTTGTTCATTTCACTCTTTCTTTCTACTATCTACAAGCACTAGTGCACTGACTCTCATTTGTTCATCTCTTGTTCATTCCTTGGCTCCTTTCAGAACCAACAAAAAGCTGAAGACTGATTGGTTCACTGGCATGCCAATCAAGCAACTGCAAACGACTGTAGGAGCCTGGAGCAAGAGGACGAGATTTAGACGCCTGAGAACTGGGTACAACAACAAAACCCATCCAGAATTCTTATTATAGAACAAAGGAACTGGCGACCTGTCTTCTTTTATTTACAGATGCTTGGCATTTCAGTAAACAAACAAGCTTTTTAAAGACTTAGATAGCAAACGGTTTTACTAAATGGACCAGTAAGCTGAGTGGAAACATACACCCGCTGGCCACTTTAATAGGAACTTGTTCTTGACTCTAAGATCCCTGTTCTTGGCTGCAGGACTGGAACTCAATGAGTTCTTCTGCTGTTGCCTGCTGAGATGCTTTTCTGCTCACCATAGCTGTAAAGAGTTGCTATGAGTTACTATATCCTTCCTGGCAGTTCGACTCAAATCAATCTCCCCATTTTCTTCTGACCTCTCTTATCAACGAGGTGTTTTTTTCCACCCACAGAACTGTCACTCACTCACTCACTCACTCACTCACTCACTCACTCACTCACTCACTTGATGTTTTTTGTTTTTCGAACCATTCTGTGTAAACTCTAGAAACTATTGTGTGTGAAAACCCCAGGAGATCAGGAGCAGTTTCTGAAATACTCAAACCAGTCCCAGGGGTGCTGCCAGAAATTTTGGGCCCCATGAAAGATTAGAATTTTGGGCCCCCCAACTTTGCTCACCCTCATCACAATTGCACTATTGTCATTATTTGACTTTTGATAGCCCATGGACCTTGAGTTTGTGACTTTGTTATTACATTTTATGTATTAACCTACCAGGGACTAGATGAAAACTGGTCAGTGACTAATTCTGGTGCATTTACAATCACAAATGAAAATTCAGTCAAACACTTGACTGGTGTCCGTTATTAGCAACACTTTAATCTAGCAAACTGTATATGGCGCTCGCTCATTAAAAACTTCAATCCTAAAGCATTTATGGGTTGTATTGCTGCTTACCTCCTTCTCCAAAGGGGGGTTCAGTGGTTTGGTAGGGCGGAGGTCCTCCTGAGGCTGAATCTGTGCATATTTAGGGCACCCCATTAGTTATGAAACTGGTTATTAGCACTAGTTATTAGCACCAGCATAACGTAATATTTCATCTTGTTTATCACACAAGTCAGTTCAGTTATTAAAATGGAAAAAATGTCACTGTACAAACTGTAAAAGTGTTCTCTTGATAGGCTAATCCAACCACGTTCATACTGTTCATTTACCATTCGCTAATATTTTGAACACACATGTGAGCGATAGCTACCTTTCTTTGGGAAAAACTGAGTGACCAGTTGCCTGCCTCTCCGGTCCCTCTCAGCTTTCAGCTGCCTTTCTTTACGTTTTTGACAGCCACTCTTCATATTTAGCGATCATAGACTGTACGCACTCCACTGCTGGCTGGCTGGCTGCTGCACCGCGACACAGCAGCAAGTAGCGTTGCACTGATCAGCACACAGATTTAACGCATCGCGCTTCTACCAGAACTGGACCGTACCATTTCGCAAAAGGAGGAGGGTTAAATGACAATATGTTGAAGAACTCAAGAAATAGACGACCTTGTTCAATTAGCTCATTTTACCAGATGGAATATTGCATTGTTGTTATTTCAAAAGTCTTATTAAAATCATTAAAAGCATATTATCAGCCCCTTAAAGGGCCCCATGGCAGTGCTGGGCCCCTAGAATTGTTCTAACCTTTCCCCCCCGGCGGCGCCCATGACCAGTCCATCTGGCTCAAACCAACACCCATGCCACAGTAAAAGAAAGTCCCACTTTGAGATCACAATTTTTCCCGTTCTGATGTTTGAATGACGTGAACATTAATAACTGAAGCTCTTGATTTGTATCTGCATGATTTTATTTGATGCATCGTGCTGCTATCAAGGGATCGGCTGATTAGAGAACTGCATCAAACAGCAGGTGTATGTAGGGATGTTTCTAATAAAGTGGCTGGTGAGTGTAGTATGCTATTTACATACATCCTGTTGTCTATAATAATTTTCTGTAATATTAGAAACATCCATGTTATAAAAGTGATTGAAATGATTTCACAAAACAGCATACATGTGATTTGGAACATAGGAGCTGAATGATTCAGAGGAATGAACCGCCAGCGAACAAACTACAGAGTATCGGTCTTTCTGGACATGCTAGCCTACTGAATGAATGAACTGAATGAAAAAATTTCCGACGCTACTCCTAGAGCTCATCCTCCAAACACCACCTTCCTGTTCCACTGTGCCACGCCCCCACCGGCTCATCCACAAACTGCTGATTTAAGGCCATGTGAAATGGTGGAAATGTCTATCACAAGGCTGTGAAAAATCCTGGGACTAAAGACATTAAATGTGATCCTGTCCTTTAATGGATACGTTGTACTCGCTCTTCACACCTGGTGTTCCTGGGATAGGCTTCAGGGCCACTGCAACCCTGATCAGGATAAAGTGCTGAAGATGAAGATGAATGAAAGAAAAGTGAACTGGAGTCATAAATGTTAAAGCAAGACGACCTTTCGATTTCATAAAATCGGTGAAACTTAGTTCCCTCTGAAATGTGATCATTGTGATATATGTTTATTTCTGTAATATCTCACAAAATATCAGGCCATTCTGTGGCTGGGAAGTTATTTAATTTGAGGGGATTAAAGCAAATAATGTGTATGAAATTGCTCGCTTCGCGCAGTCAAGCAGACAGAGGAAGTCCATGTGCGCATGCGCAGGTTTACCTTCTTCTTCTTCTTTTGGGTTTTACGGCAGCTGGCATCCACAGTTTTGCATTACTGCCATCTACAGGTTTACCTTTGACTGTGCACTGACAGTTCCATCATTCTGTCGCTAAACGAACAGCTGATCACACCGAGGTGCTCGCTGACCGCCGATATTTATTAGTTTGGTCCTGCATTTCCTTCGTATATAACATAACGTCTTTTCTTCTCGCTTTCTTTCCGTTACTGTAGTCAGTCTTTCACATTTCATTCACACACTCACGTCCTCCATTTTTCTCTCCTGTTTCAAATTTGTATCCCACAATGCCTTGCGTGAACAGGGAAAGCCCACCATGTGATGCATGATGTAGTATCTTGAATTGGGTCATGGTGAAGCAGGAAAAAATAGCGGAGAATTTAGGGCCATGTGGCCCTAAATTCATTAATTGTTCTATTAAAAAAAAAAAAAAACTCATAAAATTGGAAGTCTGTGATTCAAATTCATAGCTTTCGGTCACTAAACAAAAATAATTGGGTGTCGGGGAAAATTCTTTTTATGACCTACAACCCCGATTCCAAAAAAGTTGGGACAAAGTACAAATTGTAAATAAAAACGGAATGCAATAATTTACAAATCTCAAAAACTGATATTGTATTCACAATAGAACATAGACAACATATCAAATGTCGAAAGTGAGACATTTTGAAATTTCATGCCAAATATTGGCTCATTTGAAATTTCATGACAGCAACACATCTCAAAAAAGTTGGGACAGGGGCAATAAGAGGCTGGAAAAGTTAAAGGTACAAAAAAGGAACAGCTGGAGGACCAAATTGCAACTCATTAGGTCAATTGGCAATAGGTCATTAACATGACTGGGTATAAAAAGAGCATCTTGGAGTGGCAGCGGCTCTCAGAAGTAAAGATGGGAAGAGGATCACCAATCCCCCTAATTCTGTGCCGACAAATAGTGGAGCAATATCAGAAAGGAATTTGACAGTGTAAAACTGCAAAGAGTTTGAACATATCATCATCTACAGTGCATAATATCATCAAAAGATTCAGAGAATCTGGAAGAATCTCTGTGCGTAAGGGTCAAGGCCGAAAAACCATACTGGGTGCCCATGATCTTCGGGCCCTTAGACGGCACTGCATCACATACAGGCATGCTTCTGTATTGGAAATCACAAAATGGGCTCAGGAATATTTCCAGAGAATATTATCTGTGAACACAATTCACCGTGCCATCCGCCGTCGCCAGCTAAAACTCTATAGTTCAAAGAAGAAGCCGTATCTAAACATGATCCAGAAGCGCAGACGTCTTCTCTGGGCCAAGGCTCATTTAAAATGGACTGTGGCAAAGTGGAAAACTGTTCTGTGGTCAGATGAATCAAAATTTGAAGTTCTTTATGGAAATCAGGGACGCCGTGTCATTCGGACTAAAGAGGAGAAGGACGACCCAAGTTGTTATCAGCGCTCAGTTCAGAAGCCTGCATCTCTGATGGTATGGGGTTGCATTAGTGCGTGTGGCATGGGCAGCTTACACATCTGGAAAGACACCATCAATGCTGAAAGGTATATCCAGGTTCTAGAGCAACATATGCTCCCATCCAGACGACGTCTCTTTCAGGGAAGACGTTGCATTTTCCAACATGCCGATGCCAAACCACATACTGCATCAATTACAGCATCATGGCTGCGTAGAAGAAGGGTCCGGGTACTGAACTGGCCAGCCTGCAGTCCAGATCTTTCACCCATAGAAAACATTTGGCGCATCATAAAACGGAAGATACGCCAAAAAAGACCTAAGACAGTTGAGCAACTAGAATCCTACATTAGACAAGAATGGGTTAACATTCCTATCCCTAAACTTGAGCAACTTGTCTCCTCAGTCCCCAGACGTTTACAGACTGTTGTAAAGAGAAAAGGGGATGTCTCACAGTGGTAAACATGGCCTTGTCCCAACTTTTTTGAGATGTGTTGTTGTCATGAAATTTAAAATCACCTAATTTTTCTCTTTAAATGATACATTTTCTCAGTTTAAACATTTGATATGTCATCTATGTTCTATTCTGAATAAAATATGGAATTTTGAAACTTCCACATCATTGCATTCCGTTTTTATTTACAATTTGTACTTTGTCCCAACTTTTTTGGAATCGGGGTTGTACATTTGAAAAATCTGAAAGGCAGTACAGCTTTAAAATATGAACGGTCATCAGTTGAAGACTATAAGGAAGAAGAGAAGCCAATTTCACTGGATGCACCTTTAACCGGAATGTACAAATCATTGTGAGCTAGCTAGCTGATGGGTTATCAATGTTTGGGGCTTCTTTGAGATCTATTTCTGTTCGGGAACAAAAATCAACAAATTATTTGACGTTGTGTCAGAAATGTCAGTTACTCGATATTAATTTCTTGCTTACTTGGCTGAATTGCAGCCGATTGAAGGCAAAAATCAGAACATAAGACACTTTCACTGAAGTGATGATGTGAAACACACCTGCAACAAATCCTTCATGGATGTTTACACCATTGCATCATGACTCACTGATGAAAGCATTTCTTCCCTGTTGTGAAGGGTTGGCATTAAAGCCTTCCAGTTTTATTTTTTGATATATTGGGTATGAAATGTGTATCATGATGCAGTGTAGTTGACTAAAACATTTTTGGCAGTTACTTTACTAGGATTTGTCAGTTATTTATTGCAGCCATTTTTATGTATAAAGAGATATGTACTATATGTTACTTCCGCATAGTATCTTACAATATTATACTACAGGTTGTCTTGTGTTTGTAGGCTTGTTCATGGTTTAATAGAGTTTTCATGAGTCAAGGGAAGGGAGCAAAGTGCTTGCCATGTGGGTTTCTCCTCCAGCTTCAGAATGGACACGTGTCTCTTTTGGACAAGAGTCCATCTGTTGTGCTGAGCATTTGGGCCCCTGTTGCTGCAGGGAGCGAACAAACGTATGCCGTTGCAGCCAGTGTGCTCAGATGACTGCGTGATGAGATTTCCAATTTTCTGAATTGTGGGTGGTGCATGGAATTAGCATATATTTGCCTGAATTGAGTCCTGCGTAGGCTGCAGGCTTCTCCCTCTCTGTCTCAACGAGCGGAAAGATGCATTTTGTTAGCGCACACAAAAAAAAGATTCTTTAGCTTTAAAAAGTTTAGTACAATATCCCCCTCCATGTTGTTCTTCCTTTATGTCCAGCTTTTATCAGCATGACTTCTGTTCGGTTACAACAATCAAGTTTCAGGAAATTAAGGTGCATTTAGCAAAGGCGACATTTTGCTTCTAACTCTTTTTCCACTCCATTAGTTTTGGGGTTGGATCTGATGTCTGCATTCATTAATGCCCTTTTAAGCAATGTTTACGCTCAGAACAATGGCTTTCACACTTCGTTTTCTTAATACGCAGTACGTTTATAAAGTCAAGCCCATACCTGGTGTAGATCTTATTTCTCTAACCAGTTTATTAGCATTAAAAGTGATTCATAATGGAGCGCTTCAAAAAGTTCAGTATGGTATCCCACCAGGTCTAGTTTTAGGCCCCCTATTTTTGCTGTCTATGTATCCAGCTTTGGCATATGGTTTGAAAATGTAATGTTGGCTTTTGCTGCTTTTACTTTGTGTTTGAGCTTGGGCAGCATGGTGGTGCAGTGGTTAGCACTGTTACCTTACAGCAAGAAGGTTCAGGGTTCGACTCTCATAACTGACAGGGGCCTTTCTGTGTGGAGTTTGTCTCTGTGGGGTTCATCCGTGTGCTCTGGTTTCCTCCCACAGTTCAAAGACATGCAGATTTGTTAAAAATACCCAGCCACTGGGATTGTAAAAGCCAGTGTGTACTTGGTGCCAGTTCCAAACCCGGATAGACTGGGAGGGTTGCATCAGGAAGGGCATCTGGTGTAAAACCTATGCCAAATCAGATATGCGGAACAGATCTGCTGTGGTGTGATCCCTAACCGAAGCAGCCAAAAGAGGAAGAAGACGATTTTGCATCTGAGTTTAGCCAGCTATGGAAGATGGTGTTGAAGGTGTAAATGCTTGGATAAATTTCAACTTTCTTCTTCTACAACAGAAATACTGATGTACCTGACTGTGCTCTGGAGCTGGAATGTAATGTAAAACCAACAGTTAGTGCAACGTTAGAAGCTTAAACATTATTTTATCATTTAATTCCCATATAAGAACTACTGTATCTCTAAAGCTATATACAGTATTGTAGTGTTTCAGGATATTAAAGGAACACTGGATGTGTTGGAGTTTGGTATGAATGTATTTTATATGATGTGGCACATTCATAATTCTTGGTAATTTTATCTTGTCAAATAGCTTTTTAATGTTTTGTATTTATTCTCACAGACTTACAGATGCACTCAAAATTATTCACCTTTCCCTGAGACTGTAAGGATTTACAAACTCCAAGCTTTTCTAAAGCTCTACAATATTTTACAGTTGCTTTCCTTCTCATGCTTCCCTGATTCCTGTAGTTAAAAATCTATTAGCACGTTTTTCTTTTATATTGCATGATCAAAAAGATTGGAAAGACTGCAGTGTGATGATGATCCAGCCTTGCACAGTGAAATGATCTGGTTCCTTGATAAAAAAACACTATTTATCCAAGCTTTTTTGCCCTCGTAAATTTGTGACATTTTAATCTTGGAATTTCGGAGTGTTTTTTCCTGTAAATTTGTGACCTCTTAATTTTGGAATTTCCAACGTTTTAATCTCATAATTTCTGAGTTTGTTTCTCATAAATTTCTGACTTCTTATTTTTGGAATTTCTGACATTTTAAACTCAGAATTTGAGGGTTTTTTTCTTGTAAACTTGTGACTTCTTAATTTTGGAATTTCTGAATTTTTAATCTCAGAATTTCTGGGTTTGTTCCTCATAAATTTGTGACTTCATAATTTTGGAATTCCTGACTTTTTAAACTCAGAATTTTAGTATTTTTATTCTTGTAAATTTGTGACTTTTGGAATTTCTGAATTTTTAAACTTGGAATTTAAGTATTTTTTCTTGTAAATTTGTGACTTCTTAATTTTGGAATTTCTGAATTTTTAATCTCAGAATTTCTGAGTTTGTTTCTTGTCAATTTTTGATGTCTTAATTTTGGAGTTTCTGACTTTTTAAACTCAGAATTGGAGTATTTTTTCTCTTAAATTTGTGACTTCATAATCTTTGAATTTCTGAGTTTTTTCCTTGCTGGAACTGGGATCAGTGGTATGTCTGGCAGGCCTAGAAATTCATATATTTTTTCACCAGCCAGCCGGACTAGTTACCTTCCAAAGTAACTCGCCAAACAGAAAATCAACTAGCCAAAATTTGTTCATGTATGAATTTTACTTCTGTCAAAAATAACACAAATGAGAGTAGTTACCATTGTTCATGACTAATGTGCATTTATTTCAAGACCCGAGTATTTTGATACTGTTGTTAAATACATAAATGAGAACAACACAGAGCACCATAATATAATATCAACAAATAATAATATATTGGAAAACTTGGCAACTTGGTGTATGAGTATTGAAAACAAATATACTTACTATCATGACTATAGCACCCAAAATATGTCCAACATGCTTTCTGTATTTAACCATTTATGAGAGAGAAAGCATTAGGAGCTTCATATTGACTAGGAATCAACTTGAAAAAATATTATTATTCCATAAAAATTGTATCGCAGCCAAGGCCTACCCTGCTCCCACGTTTGCTTATAAGTCCTTTGTCGTTTCTCCTTCTCGTATGCTTTATCAGCGGCCTTTTTCTCCTCTTCAGACCGAGGTCACTTTGTCCCCGTGTCTGGCATTTTCTGTACACTTTTCAGAAAATTCCACATCGCAACGTAGCTTTGGCAGATGTAGATGTAAACAACAACAAAAACACGTGTTTAAATGGGCGATAATGTGGCCACATCTATTGAATTTGATCACGTGATGTGGCAGCAGGGGCGTGGCCAAGCGGCGGTCTGTGAATGGAGGGCGGAGTCAGGGAAGGTAAGTGGTTGAATCATTGCACCTGATGGGGATTAACCTGTGTTTGTGTGTCTTCCCCAGTGACCGCACCCTTTAAAAGGAGAGGAGAGCAGAGAAAGGGAGCTCTCCCCAACCAGAACATGCGTGTGTGTGTGTGTGTGTGTGTGTGTGTGTGTGTGTGTGTGCGCGTGTGTGCGCGCGCACGGCTGGGAAGTGATAAAAGGCTGAAAAGCTAGCAATAAATAGTTAATTGAGAACTCAGTTCTGGCCTGCCGTGCTTCTGTGCTCCACCCACCTGGTCCAATACTACACGTGATTACCGCGATATTCAACGAGATGCGTTATATGCATGCGCAGTAGTGAAAAAAACGACAGCCTGACTCGTACACGATATGATTCGGAATTCTTCGGTAGTTTCTGTCCTGCTGATAAACACATCGATTAACACAGACACGGCACACGCTTAATATGTGGCGGCTTTAGTTGACGGTGTGTCTGAATCTTCGCTTCCTATTTTTTATTACAATATCATCAAAACTGGCGAAGATGGCTGGTTCACTACAGGTCAGCATTGCTTTCAAGTCCCTGGCTGTCATGAAGTCGGCTGAGCTGGAGAGGATGGAGCTGCTGTTTAGAAACGTTCACGTGATTGTAAAGAAGTTGATCTCGCCCCAGCTATCAACTTATGGCATGCTGGAAGCCTCAGGTCATGAAGACCATTTTTCATGGACCATTCAGACTCATCTGATGATTAGATTAGATAAAACTTTATTGATCCCTTTGGGCGGGTTCCCTCAGGAAATTAAGAAAATGCAAGCAAGGGGGCAGTTGCTGTTTTGGAGAATGTGGGCATCATTCCCACTACCTCTTCCATGCTAAGCAAGTGCTCTACCACTTGAGCTAATTCCCCTGAATGTAATAAGGACATTTAATGTCTCTCTCTACACATGTTCACACACACACACACAATTAATAGATAATACATAATATGCATAATAATACTTGATAATACACATAATACTTGCATATCAAAACATCAAATGTTTTTCAATGATAAATGTTTTGAATTGGACTTTTAATATTAGAATCAGTTCAGTTGTACTGAATGTTATTTTTCATATTATACGATATTTCATATTGTAAGGGGCTTGAATTTGAGTTCAATAAACAGAATACTCTGTTTATATTTTTGTCTGAATTGGTTGCATGTTTTCATATAGGGAGCTACCTTAACAGCACTGAGTATTGAGTGCTACTGTAGAGATACATTATACGCTGCCATTCATAATTAAATCTAGATCTTCTGAACTTTAACGTATCATGGTGAAGAAAAAACTGCGATTTCATGGCAACAAAATTGTGGCTAGTGAAAAGGCTGAATGGCTAGTGACTTGGGAAAACCACTAGCCACAGTGGCCGGTGAGCAAAAAAGTTAATGTAAAGCCCTGGTGTGGAAGGAATTTCCACTTTTAATGCTTTGTAACAGTCAAAAGTAAAATTTTAGCTAAAGTTTCCAACATGGGAAAGTCTTCAGGACAGTTTGTGCTTTGCTTAACCAGATGAGATATAAAATATAGTGTGTGTGTGTGTATATATATACACACACGTGCGCGCACACACATATATTGCCATGACATGTAAGAATAAAACACTTGGTATCATGCTATTATAAAAAATAATCAACAACCGAGTGGTGCGATGAAGTGCAGTTTGTGTTACGACCCCCATGTTGATTACTTGCATACAACAGAGCATCCTGAAGTGTTTTATTAGGATGCAGTGCAAAGCACTGCAACTATTGTTCTTCTACATGTTTCTTCTTCTTCTTCTTCTTATATTTATTATTCCTACGTGAATTTCGATTTCGAATAACTCAGTAACCGTACGTCGCACACAGACAAACAATATATCAAAACGTGCGGCTCGATCGGACTCGCTATGCTATTACTTTTCTCTACAGAATACGATTTTTTCGCGACGTAAAAAACCCATTCATTTCTATGGAATTAATTGAAAAAAAAGCACTTTTTCAAACATCTGCTGCTCTGGCATGCTTTCACCTAGAGACGTGATTCAAACTCTAAAACGTAGGAAAACTTCTCCTCTGTGGATCTGGCATTCAACTTTTCTGCTAGGTTCTACACTTTCGGATCAGTCCCGACTCAAACGCCATGTGGGTTCCGGGAGAAAATCCGGCCTTTGAATGGGTGTCTATTGCGTTACACACCAGTGGAGCTCGTTTACTTAGAGTGTAGAGAGCTTGAAAAAATAGCTCAAACTTTCTCGCTTAAACTGTGGTTTCAGCCACAAATTTCACTCTACAGACATAAATTTCTCAAAAGTAGTAGTAAAACTTGTCCTGATTCACACAATGTGTCTACCTAAACGATAGGATTTACAGTTTTTGAATGAGAAGCCTTAAACTGAGGAGAGTGCAGCCGAGAGGCCTCATTGACACCCATTATAAACGTGAGAGAAAAGTCACTCATTTTTAACTCGCTCTAGTGTCCTCATTTTTAACACTACAGACAAAAAATTACATCAGTGTATTCAGGAGACCCTTCTAGCGCTCACTGTGAAAGAATTTTGTGAATAGCTGCTTTTGTTTTCGAGTTATTTGTCATTGTTCGAGGCCTGCTCCTGAGCAAAAAACAGCAGAAAACTGACAAAATCTTGTGTGTCTTCACGCTCCTGCTCAGGCCCGTCGCCATGCCGACTGGGGCCAGTGAGGTAGCAGAGAGGGGGGAGGGGGCTGCTGTCTCAAGCACACACATAAATCATGGCATTGTAGCTTCATAGCAGGTCACACATTCACGGCCAGCGAACATGCGTGACCGAATTGCTTCGCGCACTGCATCCTCTCACAATTTCCCCCGGGGAATTGTCCGGTCTAGTTCTTCTTACACTGCAATAATTTACCTTCACATCATACTTTTTAATGTAGTTATAGTTTTAGTTATAGTTAATAATTTTATATTGTGGAACATCTGTGAAAAAGTGACTTCCAGTTTTCACTTGTTACAGCTGCTATAAATGCCTGTCTATACATTTCTGTCCCTCGTGCTTCACCTCTGACTGGTACAAAGCGCTGAAACTGGAGACTCCTTCCCTAAATGCTAAATCAAAATGTCCTCAGCGTTAATTAATTAAGAATTACAAATACAAATGATGCCATACTGTCTGTATATTTAAGCTATTCCACGAAATCGAGTCGTACGTGAGCTGATAGCCAACGAGGCGCGTAGCACCGAGTTGTCTATAAGCCATGTACAATGAGATTGAGTCGAATAACTGTTTTATTCTATCCACATTCATTGGATTTTGAGAAACAGAGCATTTTTATTGTTATTTTTTGCAAATTTGATACATAAAAACTTCAGACAAAACATCTGACAAAATAATTTCCGCTTAGAATGTAAACAAACCGGCAAAATGACAGGAGCAATTGGTGAAAAATGCGATAATAATGATTCTTGAAAAAATAAAAAAGATGCGTTCTTACCATCAAATACTTTTATTCCATATTTTGTTGCTTTTTTATTTTTTGGGGTTTTGTTTTCGAGTCGAGTTTTATTTTGGTTCAGTAACATGCTCTGCCATTTTCTTCTTCTTTTGGTCAGTAAACCAACTTAAAGGTGCATTACTGCCACCGACTGGGCTGGAGTGTGGAACAGGAAATTTTGGGGGGGGGGGGGGGGAATTATATTCTTTTAGCTATTTCTGTTTCTTTTAAATGCTTAATAACAAAGTGGTATATCTGATTTGATGTGCACCACCATTTTGTTTTTTTCTACTCACGGTATACGAGTTGATAGCTTAGTCGTAGAGTAGCCAATCAGAGCACGTGATTGCTCATATCTAGTGAATGTGGATAGAATAATTTTGGATTTATTAAGACTCATATTGACTTTCAGTATATGACAGAATCAAATGTATTTAGAAATAATTATGTAGAAGGATGTTACTGCATCATGTTCCGGCTTTTCACTCCCCGTGACATCTCTTTGCAATCTTTGTAATTTTAAACGTCATATTGTGTATCCTAGCTGCTCCGTCTCCTGATCTAATAGACGAAACCGTGCCTCTGTAATATTCCCTGGAGAAGCAATGATTGAATCAGGTTTAATCATTTGCTAATTATGAATCTGTGGCTCTCGGTTTGGCCAGCAGAAAAGCTTATGAAATTAGTGACACATGTCAGTGTTAATCCATTTAGTCCTCATGTTTGGCTGTGGTCTTGCCACAGTCTCTGTCTCGCATCCTGCTCCTGAATAAATGATTATACTCCGAGGCATTCTAGTCACAGTGCATTGGCACACTGAAGGGCATTTTTTTCCCCCCCAGCAGCTTGCTGTTCTCATAAATATCAGGCAACAGGGCAGACATTTGCCAGCCTTATAAATCTCACCTGCATCTCCTGCTGGGATTACCAATCTTGATCCATGTGCTGAGAAACTGCTTCAGACTGATGACCAAATCTTTCAAATTCATCCACTTTTTTTGCACTAGGATTTATTTTGCACATATGATTAGGTCCAGACCAAGCCAGACTTCCAATTTCGTATTTCTGTCTTATTTCTGGGAGCCTCTGCTCTGGAATTTCTGCCTCCAGTTTGAGGATTTGCACTTTATTAGAGTTGTATAAGAGATGCTGAGGCAGTTCTTTAACAGAAAGCCAGTCTGCTTGCCAAGTCTTACTCACCAGATTGATGCTTTATTGTTTAAAATGAATAGATTTGGCCTTTTGGTTCCATAAAATATGACAGCGTGAACGTGTATGGACATTAATCTGCACTACGGGTTGCATTGATTAGTCAACAAATATATTTACGAGTCACTGGTGGGGAGGTTCGTGATCAGCGAGTCAGAAAGCAGATAAATAAGTTGCTATTCTAAAAATATATTTCAGTCAGCTGCACAAGACTACACTGGTAAATATTTATTTCAATTCTATCCACATTCACTGGACATGAGCAATCGCTTGCTCTGATTGGCTACTCTACTACTAGGATATCAGCTCATATACCATGAGTAGAGAAAAGTAAAATGGCGGAATGTGTTGCTGAATCAGCCGAGGACGAAATAAAAGCTACTTGAAAACAAAACCCCAAAAAATACAAAAAAGCATCAAAATATGGAATGAAAGTATTTAATGGTAAGAATCTTTTTTTTTTTTAATTTTCTAGAATTATTATCACATTTTTCACAAATTGCTCCTGTCATTTCACCGGTTTATTTACATTCTAAGCGGAAATGATTTTGTTGGATGTTTTGTATGAAGTTTTTATTTATCGAATTTGCAAAATATAAAAATAAAAATGTTCCATTTCTCAAAATTCAGTGAATTTGAATAGAATAAAACAGTTATTCCACTCAATCTTGTTGTACATGGGGCATCAGGATGGATCAGACGAGTCTGAGAAGCAGAAGAGGTCAGCATCGTACTGGTATCTCAGGATCGACATGTAACTCAGAGAGGGACAGACCAAGGGGGGCAGGTTGTTAAGTATGCCCAATGTCACCTAAAGAGTAAGAACAGGATACATTTTGCACTGAGTACAAGACTAACTATGAAATAAATTGAAATATAAATTTGGACAGATCATTTGCAAAACATTTACCATCTCATCTCATGGAAAAGATTGAAACCCACCTTTGTATGTTCAACCCACATTCATTACTAATTTTACTAATACTAATTTTGCCAAAATTCACGGAAAGAGTCACTAGAATTTAGCATCCTTATAATTTATTAATCTGATGCCACATTGCAGTGATGAATAATAAACAGCTAGAACTGAATATGAACCAGATGGAGCTGAGTTTACTGTGTGTAAGAGACTGTGTTTACTGTATATCTCGCTTTTCAACGTTGCACTTTTACTACCCTGCTCCGTGAACTAGCTGAACTATAAACGAAGTTTGCAGAACATCTGTTACATTTTACAGGAAATTCTGTTCTTCAAATATGTTGAATGCTAAATATCATGAAAATAAGAACAAGCATATCTTAAAGACGAGGCTGCTGTCACAAAGATGTTTCTTTGTCCATGTGGTCAACTGCAAACTTTAGACAAGCTTGAAGGTGTGGATTTTGGAGCAGAGGCTTCTTTCTTGGACGGCAGCCTCTCAGTCCATGGTGATATAAAACTCGCTTGACTGTAGACAGTAACACTGGTGTGGCAGGTCTGTGCTTTGGTGGTTCCTGGGTTGTTCCTGACCATCTGAACCAAATTCCTCTCAGCTGAAGGGGATAGTTTGGGTCTTCTTCCAGCAAAGTGTCTTGGCAAAGTGGCTACACCTTCGAATAATTTTTACTTACTTAGAATTGTTTGAACTGATGATCTTGGAATCTGCAGTTGTTTAGAAACAGCTCCAGGAGACATTTCTGAGTGTGTAAATCTATGATCGTGTTTCTCAGATCTGCACTGAGCTCCTTGGACTTTCCCATTGTACTGTGTGTTGGTCAGTTCAACGAGTGCTGTCAAACAAACCCTTTTTATGTTACAGAGAAGCTACCAGCTGTAGTCAATCATAATCACTAATAGGAAGGGAAGAGGCCTTGGTCTTGGCAAGTTAGACATTTTGGAACTTTCAGCATGACTGAATTATTAATTTAACCATAATTTAATTCTCATTTTCCAATTTGTAAGTTGTTCCAGGTGAGAGTGCCTGTGAAATTATTACATTTAAACCTCAAAACATACCTGTGTAATTGTCATATCTGATTGGTTGGAAAGGTGTTGATTTATTTTCTATTTCTATTTTCTATAGTCACAATTTTGGCCTAGATTTTCACCTAGCAGTTGTGGAAGGAAAGGAGTCTCCACTGTCAGCGCTTTGTAACAAGTCAGATGTAAAGCTCTAACTTTAACTCAGTGTTGACTTTTTTTTTTAATAATGGTTAACTAGTAAAAAACATTACGTTTTCCGACATCTCCAGGACGGACGAGTTTACACTTTGTATTTACTCTGTAGCATGGCATCTTTCTTTTTATCTTATTAGGATCAAGACAGAAAAAACAGTAGGTGTGGGAATGACTTTATAGCTGTAAGTGATAATAGGAACTATTTTTTTTCCATGGATGTTCCACTCTATTTAATGTCGCTATAAATGGATAATTTTTATATTAGTACGGTATATTAGTATTTTTTAAACATTACAAGAACTTAATGGCAGCCTAATTATGGAATCACCCATTTCACTTCTTCATTCATCTTTTTTATTGAGCTTCATACAGCATGATGCTGCGTGCTCGGAGCCATTCGCACTCTCCTCATGCATATTTGATCCTTAAAATAAAAAAATAATTTTTCAGACAAATGTCTCTCTGAGAAGCATTATCAGGCTGTTCGAGCATTATTCATGTGAACTGGAAAATTTCCTATGATTATAATATTTTGATTTGAGACATTCAAAGTTTTTGCCTCCATCTGGTCCTCAGGTCTTTGGTTCTACAGTATTTGTTGTCACTTTGGATTTGTCAAGGAGATATCAGAATGACATAAAAGTAGAATGTCTACATTTGATCTCTTTGCTCTTTAGGAATTTAAAAAGAGAAATGCTTAAGCTGTGATACTTTTCAGCATCTCGAGTGACTTTCAGGATTTTATAGGCATCCTGCATCATAAATCTTCTCTAGCTGAAACTTTAACGAGCTTCATTTTATTACAGTAAATAGAAGGATGGAGATTTATAGTAGAGATAATGGAGATGTTGTGGATACATGGCTGTATTCACATTCAGTGACTTGTGTCCAATAGTTGAGTGAATATTTACACGGGGGATTATAGTTTCCCTATTATACTGGGGAAAAAATGATGGAAATGGAGTTGCCAGGTAGAAGGAAAAGAAGAAGACTAAAGATGAGATTTATGGATATGGTGAAGGAGAACATGAGGATGGTTGGTGTGATAGAAGATACAGAGGACAGGAGGAGCTGGAGGGACATTATCTGCTGTCAAAAAAGTCAAAGTCCTTCCCACGCCTTACAGTACCTGGTATTCCTAGGCAGTCTCCCACTCAAGTACTAACCAGGCCCAACCTGTATGTGGCGCATCGGGCGGCGCCGATCTCCGTTTCCATAGCCCTCGGCCTCTCACCTATTACATAGCTAGGGTTACAGTGGGGGGCTAGTCCTCTGGTAACCACGAGAGTTTAACTCCCCATGCACATCTGTATTGCAGCGTGCCTTGCCAGATGGCGGTAGGTACCATTTTTATGATGGTCTTTGGTATGACCCGACCGTGAATAAAACTCACGATCTCCCGATCGAGAGGCGGACACGCTACCACTAGGCCACTAGTCGGTCATTATCTGCTGTGGTGAGACCTAACAGGAACAGCTGAAAGAAGAAGAAGATTATAGTTTCCCTATTCTTGGGTTTCAATCACGTGACTTTTCTTAGAGATTTCACATCCGCTAAA
This sequence comes from Neoarius graeffei, assembly GCF_027579695.1. NCBI lineage: Eukaryota > Metazoa > Chordata > Actinopteri > Siluriformes > Ariidae > Neoarius > Neoarius graeffei. The sequence goes on along the minus strand of NC_083591.1, from coordinate 54,672,350 downwards.
ACTGCTGGTGGTCTATCAAACCAAAACGGCTGCCGTAGTGCAAACAACTAGTGATAACTTATCAGACTACATTCATAATCTAGAAGCCGCTGCTGGCTTTAGATATATTCAGAAGATTGCTATGTACAGTGGAATCGACCCCTACATTCTGGGAAAGAAGGATTTGTCATACGATCTCGAAAACTACCCTTCAGTCGAGTTCCCCGACATCTCGAACTATCTGGTGTTGCAGACGTCCTTCTACACCGCAAAACAGATGAAAGCGTGGAAGAGTATGGAGGCTTACAACTTTTTTGTATCTGGCTGGGTAAAGGACCTCGGGATCAAATCGCTGCCGAATGAATCCTGTATTGTTTTTGCCCATGTAAGTATGTTTTTTAAAAGTTTTTCGTTCGTGTCTTTACGATGAAGCGCTGCAAGTTGAAGTGTAAACAAACAACAGTTCGCTTGATTCTCACTTGTGTTGGCTCTTATCTCTCAGGTAAATCATTCACAAAGATCATCAGAAACCCCTTTAAAGACCTGGATCTTAGTTAAACAAGACGGAGAAGAAGTGATCACGGCGCATTGTAACTGTACGGCTGGGTAAGAATTTTATTGCGACCTTCATGCATATGGACTTTGTGAGGAGTGAGAAGTAAACAAATGCTGCTTTTCCACTACCAACGCGGCTGAGTCGGGCTGAGCCGTGCCGTGCTGAGTTGGGCTGAGTCGAGCTGAGCGGGGCTGTTGGAGTTGCATTTCGACTACAACCGCGCTGAACCGTGCTGGCTGGAAGTGGGTGGACACATTGGGTAGAGTTAGCGAAAGTGGGTGGACGTCAGGTGATGTCGTTAGGCGGCGCAAACAGTGACATCAGTGAGCTTTTAAGCGGTAGTCTCACAACCCGGAGAGTAAACAATAAACATGGAGGACATGGAGTCGTTAGTGTTGCTGGTCTTGGTGCTGTGGCTTGTTGTCACCGACAACGCCAACAGATACTGGCAAGAGCGTATAGATGAGGCGAGGCGCATAAGGCTTCAGAAATTCTCGTAATTCGTAATTCTCCTTCTTCCGGGTTTACGGTGTTTACAGATCCCAGCGTGCTCGCGGGGCGTGTGTGGGCATGTGAGGACACTCCTCCTCACCAATCAGTGCACAGGGGAGTGTCTGCTCATGCCCCCAGCCTCACTCAGCTCGGTTTGGCTCGCTTCAGCCCCACTCCAAAACCGTGCGAGTTTTGAGTGCTAAGCAGGGCTGAAGCGAGCTGAGTCGTGCTGCTCTGAGGTAGTCGAAACGCGAGCCGTGTCGGGCTGAAGTGAGCTGAAGCGAGCTGAAGTGAGCTGAAAAAGGGTAGTGGAAAAGGGCCAAAAGAAACAGCTGGGGACTTTAGCGCTCCGTGACTAAAAAAAGTACCGTAAAATAACGACACATAGCAAGAAAAGTACTCCGAAAACACTAAGGACAGAGCTGAGAGGGAAATACAAACCTTTCACCAAGTGATCACTGCAAACTCGAGCATGCTTCGACTCAGCTCGCTTCGATTTCACTGAGAGGTTCAAAAGCCACCTTTCTTGACGTCTTTTTTTGTGAAATCCTGTGTTCGTTCACCCTTTTTATTAGTTCACGACAAGCCCTGAAGAAACTTTTATCAGTTTCACAGTTTGATTGATTCGAACAACCTAAAACAATGCAAGCATAAGGCATTTTTCATGCGAGCAATGAACCTTCTCTGTACAAATGCTTTGTCAACTGAGCTTTGGTAGCCCACCAGCTAATGTTCTGAATAACTAATGAGGTGGATATGACGTCACATGAAACCCAAGAATATGGAGTTTATGCTGCTGAGGTTGCTAGATATTTCCTGAGAAGATGTAAAATAAAAAGAGTGACAGTTTTAAAAATGAAAAAAAAGAATGAGAATTTAACAATATGGCTTCCATATTTTTGTCTCTGAAGCTTTTTGATCCAGCGCAGACTATTATTTCGCATTCTTTAAAATAGCGTACATAAATTAATCAAGCCATGAGATACTATGCCGAGTTCATAGGGCGGCAAGGTGGTCTAGTGGTTGGCACGGTCGCCTCACAGCAAAAAGGTTCTGGGTTCGAACCCAGCGGCTGTCGAGGGCCTTTCTGTGTGGAGTTTGCATGTTCTCCCCATGTCTGCGTGGGTTTCCTCTGGGTGCTCCGGTTTCCCCCACACTCCAAAGACATGCGGTTAGGTTAATATGGGACGGCCTTGGGCTGAGGTGCCCTTGAACGAGGCACCTAACTCCCACCTGCTCCTTGGGTGCTGTTAGCATGGCTGCTCACTGCTCTGGGTATGTGTGTGTGTGCTCATTGCTCACATGTGTGTTCACTGCTTCACACGTTACTGTTATAGCTCAGATTAATTTCATTTATCCATGTTTATCCATAAAAAAAGTCTTTAAGATAAGCAGTGTCTCTGAGAAAGGTGGCACAGTGATGTAGTAGTTAGCACTGTTGCCTCACAGCAAGAAGGTTCTGGGTTCGAGCACAGTGGCCGACGAGGGCCTTTCTGTGTGGAATTTGCATGTTCTCCCCGTGTCTGCTGAAAGACTCATTGAAAAGAAATTCACTTTTACATTGGTTACAGAAAACCACACAAGAAAAATGAGCTTGTGAATTGGAAAAGTCTTTTGGAAGAAGTGTTCATGGCTCCAATACCATTCCAGAGACTTGACATGCTGCCATAGTGTTTTGGTGGAATGTACCGTAGTGGTCCAACACCTATGACACGTTGTTGTTTTTTCCTTTAATTTGTCCCCCAGCTGGATGTTAACTGAGAGTAAGAGCGAGAGAGTCAATGAGGCGTGAGAATGTATTTTGACAGTATTTCACTGACATCAGATACCTTCCCAATTGCTGTTGTAAACAGTTATAATTGAACTGAAAATAATTCATATGTTGTGTCATGTGTTACCTCATTACCCAAGAAACGAGGTGTCAGACGTTTTGCTCTCCGTGCATGATGGATGGCTGAATTATTTCTTCAACATATGCATAAACTGAATATTTCGAGGTGACGGCTGAAAATCGCGTCGCCGTAATCATTGTACATGATGCACAGAACTTTTAGTCTTGCTGTATCCGTGATATTCTTTTCCTGTTTGGTCCTGAAGGTGAGTGGCTTAAAGACTTCCACTGGCCAAAAGCGGGAGCACCATGTTCTCCTCATGGTCATCACTATGGTGGTGTGTTACCTGATCTGCTGGCTCCCATATGGCATCATGGCACTGCTGGCTACGTTCGGAGCACCAGGTCTGGTGACAGCCGAGGTGAGCATCGTGCCCTCACTCCTGGCCAAGACCAGCACCGTCATCAACCCCATCATCTACATCTTCATGAACAAGCAGGTGAGGACGAGGATCCGTTGATCTACCCTCTACAGTTTAAAAAAAGTGTTTAGTTTCCTTTGAATTTATAGATTTTTAACAATTTTCTTGGTGTCACAGAGAAAAAACAAAACAAAACCTCCCAACATCAATGTTACCATTTTGTAGAAGCATCTCTATGGTGTAAAATTATTCGAATCATGGATGGAAAAAGTTCTTTAGAGAACCAATCATGGTTCTGTAGGTAACCAGAAATGTTTAATTTATGACATTGCTCTAAAGAAATTTTTCAGGCCCTTCAGTTTGTATAAGCTGTGCTGAAAATTGATTAAGAGCTCATTTATGCTTCCTTTAAGCAAATACGTCCGTTTCAAACAATGTAACCGTCACTGCCCACATACTTACCTTTAAGGCCTGGTCCCACAATACCGATAACTATAACTATAAATAAACAGATCCCCTGCAGTTTATGTGGTCGGTGCTTACACCAGACCGATAACGATCCCTATAGCCCAGGCCTGGGTTTATCCATATCGGTGAGATTGCTTCTGGAATTCTTGATTTTTCCAGGCCTGGACCTGATCCGATAAAACATCTGACCAATCAGGTCATTGTTTACATGCTACGTTGTCTGAGCACGTGCTATTTTCCCTGGGCATCTTTGTACATCCTTGTTGCATCATGAGGTCATGGAATACGGATTCACGGGAAATAAAAAATATAATACAAAGCACAGATCTTTTATTCATGGATATGTGATTTTCCATGAAACATCAATAGTAAATTAATAAAGTAAACATATAAATGCAGGTAAGATATTTTAATGATGAACTTCAGCAGTCTAAACATTTAACTGTTTTAGACTTCTTAATTTTTTATCTGTGATGCATCATCTGTATGAAATCGGTAACCAACCTGTAATATACTGAAACGTCCGTGACCGATCCATAAATTATTAGCATCTATGATGCATCCATATTAAAATCCGTAACCACTCTGTATTTTGTATACTTTTTTATTATATTTCCGTAATCTGTGACCTATCTGTATTATATCAACCACTGGAGTGTGTGCATGGGTTGTTTTGGAGTCCAAGCTGTACAGTATGACCTGGAATAATGATGTGCTACTACTTGGAAAAAACTTCCATGATTGCATGCATTTATTTCCCTGAGTGGCAGGACCAAGCGGTATTATAGTTGTGGTGTGACTGCTCCAGACTTGGAACTAAATTTACCCTGGACAAGTCGCCAGGTTATTGCAGGGCTGACGCATAGAGACAGACGACCATTCACACTAACATTCACACCTACGGTCAATTTAGAGCCACCAATTAGCCTAACCTGTATGTCTTTGGGGGAAACCGGAGCACCCGGAGTAAACCCACGCAGACATGGGGAGAACATGCAAACTCCACACAGAAAGGCCTCTGTCAGCCACTAGGCTCGAACCAATGCTGGGGTGGCCCTATATTTAGCCGGGACCATCCCCAGCCCAAACCATCAATGGTGGCCTGCTTGGAGCATGGGGAAAATAATTTTCACTAATTTTGGTCACTGATCTTATTCTTGCATTAATCATCAATTCAACTGCACTCTGCATTTTCACATGGCAGCCCAGACGCCGACAGCATCGCAGCAGATTAAACAGGCGCTACCAAATAAGGAAATTCTCCCCTCCCCTCTATTGCAGTTGGTTTGGTCCAAGACTCCTCCTCTGTATTGCGGGGAACTTAAACAACATTGGCGCGAAACAGCGCGCGTCAGTGATGGAGGGCAGAAAGAGGCCAGGTGGAACCGAAAGGGCGAAGCTTAAAAAAAGGAAGGAGGTGGCAGCAAAATGTGCCAAATTGACAGATATGTTCTCAAGACCAGCTGGTAGGTTACGAAAGATATGGAGTATGATAACCCTGTTTGTCAATTTTATCAGTCTATGCTAGGCCTATAATGTGTCGATAGTTTGCGATGTCAATTCAGCTTTTTGATGTCATGTGAAATCTCGCAATTTACGCGGTATAGATGTGGTGTATGTCTTAATTCTAAGAAGAACCGGACATTGCTTTACATTATTAACAATTTTAGATGAACAGGTCCCAAATGTGCTGTTGCGCGTTATTTCCTCATCCAACCTATTTCATCTCGCTGTCTCACCGTGCATTTCCACAGGCGTGCGCACATTGTGGTTATGAACAAGAGTTGGGCTATTTAAGATATGACGTTTGTAATGTAAAATATAGCATAGAGTGGAAAAACATGATAGGCCGTAGAATAAATCATTCTAATAATTTAACACAACCACAAATAAATAAATAAATAGATAACTAACTAACTAACTAACTAAAACTAAATAAATAAATAAATAAATAAATAAAGTGTGTTATGTTATTCAGCAGCATAGACAAACTCTTAATGAAATGTTTCTGTAGCCTCAGAGCAGATGCAGTCTGAAGGAGAATGCAGTGCCAGTAGGCATGGAGAGACCAGGACCACAGAGGAAACGGGTAGCAAGAGTTATTTAGGAGGAGAGAAATGCACTAAATCATGAAAATAATTTGACACAATCACAATTAAAAAAACACATAGTGTGTTGTTCAGTGACATAGACAAACCCTTTATGAAATGTTTCTGTAGCCTCAGATGAGCAGATGCAGTTTGAAGGAGAATGCAGTAGGCACGAAGAGGCCAGGACCACAGAGGAAACAGGTAGCGAGATTTAAAATGAACTAATAGCTGAAAATACATCAAAATGAGCCCAACGGAAATAGGTAATCACTGTTTAATCAATAATTGTCCATATGCATTCAGTGGCCTGAATGTGAATTAAACTCCCAGACTGAAAACAGGGCCCGCTCCGGCCCTGGCTCGAACCCAGAACCTTCTTGCTGTGAGGCAGCAGTGCTAACCACTATGCCACCATGCTGCCCCCACCTGAACACAGTGGTTCGGTTCTCAAATTGTTCCACAGTTCTGTCTTCTAACAGTTGGGATGGAGCAAAAACATGTGGACCATCTGTGAGTCCTAAGGACTGGTGAAAGAGAACCATTTTATTTGGATACTTGATAAAATCTTTTTCAAAGAGTATTTCTATTATTCATGGAAAGTGAATCATGTCTCCTGGGGCTTTTGGTCAGATAATGGAATTAGATCTACCTGTTGCATAATGGACTTAGGAATCGATCCTGGGTTTCCTCATGGTTCTCCAGTTTCCCTCCACTGTCCAAAAAGCATTGCAGTAAGTAGATTGGATCAGCTAAATCGCCATACCCAATATTCCTGGGGTAGATTCCAGATCCACCATCACCTTGACCAAGATAAAGGGCTTACTGCAGGTGAATGATGAAGTCCATGACTTCCATTCATTATGTTAATAGACTGTAACCCGCTAAAGACTGCAGGATCAACAGGACTCATGTGTGAGTAATGAAATACACACAGTGAAAGATTTACTTTGCAATAAACACCAGAGACAATTTTTCCTACCCACTAAATGTGCACTAATGATATTTTGCATTTTAATTAGATTGCCATGTGGGTTACAGAGCAGAAAACTCGACTCGAGCCTTTCTAGTCTGCTGCGATGTCAAGTCCGTGAGACAGTGCGTAGAAAACAAAGAAGAAACGAATGAAAATTATTCCTGTCTTCATCCAGCCGTGCTAAACGGATCTGACAGTCGTGCTGATGTATTTTGTTTGCGAGTGTCTGAAGCTATTTTCATTATGCAATACAACAAATGCACACCACATTATTGTATTGTATTGTGTTCACATCATTCTGTCCTCGACATCAAACTTTGAATTACATTTTCTCAAAAAAAAAAAGATTCATGGTCAGTGCCTTTCACTTCTTTTATTCCTTTGCTCTATGTTTTGAAGCAACTGTTTGCTCCTATAGCATTATGTTATCAGAGGTGGACAGTAACGAAGTACATTTACTTGACTACTGTACTTAAGTACACTTTTTGAGTATCTGTACTTTTTTTTTGGAAACTTATGACTTTAACTTCACTACATTTGAAAGACAAATATCGTACGTTTTACTGCATTACATTTCTATCAAGGTCTTTGTTACTCGTTACTATGAAACAGCTTTGAAAATGAATGTTTTTTCTTTTTTCTAAAACATGATTGGTTTCTTCGCAGGTGACACTGAGAGCCGATCAGTAATCACTAGGGTCACGCCACATCCATAGACTGTATAAAATCAAGATCAATGATTTCTCAACAGCTTTATTTGAACTTGATCAGTTGATGGCAGAATGGAAGGAGGAGGTTCTTCTGGAGAACGCATGCACTCATGGCTTTACCTAGAACCCATGTTTCAGTTTTTTGAAAGGATTAAAGATATGTTTCGTTTTAAGTGTTTGCTTTGTTTGCCGAAAATGAACCACATCACGGCCTACAAAAACTCGCCGTCCAACCTGTGGAAGCATATTGATGGATATAAACGTTTTATTCCAAGAGAAAGCTTGCAATGAAGTTGTCTGTGCTTTTAGAGCTAGCGATAACGTTGCAATAGCTATACAGTCTGGTTAGTCAAATGACTTTCTATGGATTTGCCCACCAAGTTGCCGTAGCCTTGTCCACGGCTAACATTTACACATAGCTAGTTAACTTGGACACTGTTAATTAGCATGTAAAAACAGTTATGCTAACATGAATAACGTTAACTTATCTGAAAGTCCTTTCAGAAATGTTTCAGCATAATCTTGGCAAATAAAAAGAATGTAGAAATGTTTCTTTTCTAGTAGCGTTAGCGACCCAATATGATTTCGAGTTTGAAAAGAGTTTGCTAGCATGTCAGGTGGAGCTTCACTGACTAGCTAGCTTAATGTTAAACCACCATGATGGCACAGCATGCGTTCATTTTGTGAATTCGCATTTTTGTCTTTGGTAACGGCGTTAGGTTTTGTAAGCGTTGTGGCAATCATACAACAATGCGTTGACAGAAAATGTACTTTTAATACTTAAGTACTTTTAAAAGCAAGTACTTTAACTTAAGTAAAAAACTGTACAACTTTCACTTGTATCGGAGTAACATTTGACTAGTGGGATCTGTACTTTGACTTAAGTAATGAAGTTGGGTACGTTATCCACCTTATCTCAGGTGATCCACAGACGAAATGCAACCTTTGCAAGCCATTTGTCCGAATTAATTGGTTATTAATTATAGCTCTATTTGTATGTGCCTCATTAGCAGGGATCACAGCTGCATTACTCCTTTAGGAAAACTGAATAATTTCCCACACACTGCTGTTAAAGCCTGAGTAAAGGTACAGAAAGTCTGATTATAAAACACATGCACTGAAGATACAGCCGGAGTTAAAGAAGCAATCAGGACATGGTATTGATTTTTGTTCGAAGCTTCTGAAATCACGTGCAGCTTTGCTTTGAGGTTGAAAAGCAGATTAATTTGCATTTTGTATCATTTGCCTCAAGGCGGTTATAATCCTCCGGGACTTTTACTAGAAATGACAAACGAGCCAGAAGAGCTGTGTAAAAAGCTGTGTAATTTATTTCTCTAAGGCTACACGATCATGTTAAGTCTTTTAGCAATTCCTCAACTCTTTATCTTTATTCTTTGATGGTTTACATTGAGGTCTGTATGCTACATGGACCTGAAATGATATTACAGTGACGTCACTGAAGATTATTTAACAGTTATTCCATGAAATTGAGTCGTACATGAGCTGATAGCTGACAAGGCGCGTAGCACTGCGTTAACTATAAGCCATGTATGACGAGATTGAGTGGAATAACTGTTTTATTCTATCCACATTCACTGGATTTTGAGAAACAGAGCATTTTTATTGTTATTTTTTTGCAAATTCGATAAATAAAAACTTTATACAAAACGTCCGACAAAATAATTTCCACTTAGAATGTAAACAAACTGGCGAAATGACAGCAGCAATTTGTGAAAAATGCGATAATAATAATTCTTAAAAAATAAAAAAGATACGTTCTTACCATCAAATACTTTTATTCCATTTTTTTTTGCTTTTTTTTGTATTTTTTGGGGTTTTGTTTTCGAGTAGTGTTTTTATTTCATCCTCGGTTGATTCAGCCATTTTGTCGCGCCACCATTTTGTTTTTCTCTACTCACGGTATATGAGCTGATATCCTAGTAGTAGAGTAGCCAATCAGAGTGCATGATTGCTCATATCCAGTGAATGTGAAGAGAATAATTCCTATTATCATTAATGTTATAGCAGCTATAAACAGTCATTCCCTCACCAGATACACTTTATATCTCTTGTAAAATTAATTATCAGTGTCTCATTTTACAGAAAAACTGCAAAGCGTAAATCTCTGTCCTGAAGACTTTTTTTCAGCTTGCAGCTTTAGCTCTTCACTTTATAAAGTGTCGACACTGGAGACTCCTTCCATGAACACTAAAGAAACATCTCAGACAGGCACAAAATCTAATAAACTGCCGATGATGTTTCTTTTTTTAAATCACACGGACAAATTCGCTACAGTCTCGAACACCCCTGCTCGATTAGGCCTCTTATAAAGACTATATGATATTTAGCTGCATCTTGGTTACAGATTGCTGGATGTAATATCCTGTGGTGCTGCTGATTCAAATTTAAGTTTATAAAAGTATGATATATTAGCAGATATATTAAAAGTTGCGAACATTGTTAAGACCTTGCAAACCAGCGTCCTGCATTTCTGTGACCATAATTGTCCAGCAAATTCTCAATAACTTCCTCCAATTTCACTTTGTCAGATATTTAACAGTTATTCCATGAAATCGAGTCGTACATGAGCTGACAGCCAATGAGGTGCGTAGCACCGAGTTGTCTATAATCCATGTACGACCAGATTGAGTGGAATAACTGTTTTATTCTATCCACATTAACTGGATTTTGAGAAACAGCATTTTTGTTTTTATTTTTTGCAAATTTGATAAACTTTATACAAAACGTCCGACAAAATAATTGCCACTTAGAATATAAACAAACCGGTGAAATGACAGGAGCAATTTGTGAAAAATGCGATAATAATAATAATTCTTAAAAAAAAACATTCTTACCATCAAATACTTTTATTCCATATTTTTTTGCTTTTTTTGTATTTTTGGGGGTTTTGTTTTCGAGTAGTGTTTTTATTTCGTCCTCGGTTGGTTCAGCCATTTTGTCGCTCTGCCATTTTGTTTTTCTCTACTCACTGTATATGAGCTGATATCCTAGTAGTAGAGTAGCCAATCAGAGCGTGCGATTGCTCATATCCAGTGAATATGGATAGAATAATAACTGCGGCAGTTTGATATGAGTGAGTGGAGCACAGAGGACGGCAGGACAGAGATCAGGTGTATACAGAGGCTTTATTGCCACACTTTTCAGTCTAACAATATTTTACTCCCAAAAAATAGAGACACACACACACTAGCGTCTCATCCGGGGGATGAGCTTCTCTGCTCTCCCTCCCTAAATAGGGTGCGGTCACTGGGAAGACACACACAAACACAGATTAATTGCAGTCAGGTGTAGTGATTCTGCCACTTACCTTCCCTGACTCCACCCTCCTGTCACAGACCGGCGCTTGACCACGCCCCCGCTGCCACAATAACATATAAATAAAATAGTCACACCAAGCTTCACTACAAATTGTCCATGGAGTGAAACTGTTCTCATAATTATCAACAGATTATTGTGTAAAAAAATAATCCATCAGTAATAGATCATGAATGTGTTCCATAATAATTAAAAAGTTAAATAAATGAGGATTTGTACCAATACAGACCTACAACACACTCTTTGTAAGAAGGATTCTTGAAGTACTTTGGGTTAGCGAGGTTTCTACTTGAAATGACTTATGAAAGGGAAACTCTTGAACATTCAAGGGACAAAACGAACCCTTAAGGTAGAAAATTGCTTTATAAAGTACCGTATATTTGTCTTTCTTTTTATTTGTTATCATTTGTATATAAAACTAAAATAAATTTGAAAATATATTCTCAGATTGTTTACTTGTTCCTGTTATCCATGATAATATTGATCTCCTTTGTTTCCCTTCCACTGTTCGATGCCCAATCGGTTCACGTCCTTGCTGCATGTTGCCCTATTGATCACAGCCAGTAAGATAATGGCACTATAAACCAGCATCATCCTTGAGTACCTGTTGAGATGAGACCTGGATGATGATTACATCTTTGATAAGATGTAAGAGCGTTAGCAGAATATCTACCTTCCTTAAAAAAAAAAAAAAAATTAAAAATCAGTCTAAAATTCCTCCAAACGTTTGGGTAGAACCATAAGAAATTATTTATTGTAAATTATAGTTAATATTGGCACACTTGACAATCACATTCTGTCACAAGCACACAATGCATTTCAAACTTTCCCTAAGTGTTCTGCACCAGCATCATGTAACCACGCCCACCTGCACCACTACGCTGTTTAAATAAGATCTACATGTAATAAATAACCTTAATGAGCATATTGGGCCTCGTTTATAAATTTTTTTTTCATAAAGTTGTGTGTAAAATAAGGCATATCAGGTGAAAATTCATACTCAATCCGAATTACATGAAACTGCTCTCACTGAATTCAGAATTGAATGCAGAACAATGTACTTTTACAGAATTAAAATATTTATCTATTCTTGAGATATTACAAATCAAAGATTGAAAAAAAAGCCTTAATTTTTAGAAAACGGCTGTAATATTCTGTATGAGGATCACATGGTCCAACATGGGCCTCATTAACCAATGACATCAAATGCTTTTTTGAATAACATTTCTATTTTTCAAGATATTTACATGGAAATTGGCAGCACATAGATGGTTGTATACTGAATGCAAAGTTTGAAAAATTACTAAAAACTAATTATGCAAATTAACATTTAATTAGTATTAATTATGCTAATTAGGTAAAACCGTTAACTCGATACAGTCAATAAAAAAGCAATAAAAGATTATTTCTAATCCTCTCTCTGTGCTCTGTAGGCCTTTGTATTTCTCAAAAGTAGGGCCTACTAGTGTTTATATGAAAGAATATAAATGATTATTTCGATTAATATTCACAGCTTTCAAGGCGAACCTCGAAAAAAACTGTCTGAACCACATCCAATAAACAATTCACATTCACTGAACTGAAATCGACACTCACGTTTCTGAATTTCGGCTTTTAAAAATCTCATTCCGACCACTAAGATCTCAATATTTTTCATCAAAACAACTCCAGTTATATTCTAAAATAGTTATTTATTTACATGAATCAGTTTGATTTGAAAAAATAAGTAGGTAAAGCTATGAAAACTCACTTCAAAGTCTCCCGTGAATCATAACATCAAAACTATCAGACGGAAAATTTTGCTGAATCCTTAATCAGAAACCGTGAGAGCGAGAGAACATTCCTATAAAAGTGATCTGATTGATATTCATGAGTAATCCAGTGGGAAACCAATCAAGGGAGAGAGAGAGAGAGAGAGAGAGCCTGACCGCTTTCCCGTGACTCAAAAAGAAAAACACCGTCAGTTTCCCGACGTCACGTGCATTTGTTGGTACAACAGAGTTTTTACTCTGTTGTATCAACTTCAACCTGCCGTTACTCCCAAAATATTGAACAGATCTTAACCAGATACATTTTTTCAGAAAACAGAGATTATAAGCTTTTTAATGAGAGTATTCACAATAGAAAATATTCAAGAGTTAAGCAATGACAAGTTTGGAAACTTAGATGAGCGTCTGCATGGACAATTTTCACAGCACGGCCAGCGAGCATCTGATATGCCTAGTAAATGTTTGCAAAACCAAAGTAAATTATTCCAACAGACTTACAAAATTTTCAGAAAGTTTCTACATGTTGGATTCTACAAGTCAAGCAAGGAGAACTATCAGATAAAAAAAAGACTTATTCAATTGGATCTATTACCTCTTACCTCTGACTGCAAAGTCAAGGACTTAGTTTTTCTTTATAAGGTTTTATACGGACATGTTGACACTGATACTAGTTTCTTAAAATTCGTAAGTCATGTTTGTGAAGTTTCTTGGTCATCCACATCATCATAAACTGGAGGTGTTAAAGAAGGCAACTGGACTTGTTTGAAATTCTTGAAGACGTTTCACCTCTCATCCGAAAGGCTTCTTCAGTTCTCTCTGACTTTCCAGGTATTTTTCTTCTAGTGGACCAAAAGTAACCCTAAGGAGATTCATTGAGGCCACATGGGCTGTTGACCCTCTTAGTCATCCTGTAGGTGTTAGGGTCACTGAAGGCTGGGTATGAATGGTGTTAGCAGCCTAGAGGGTCACTAGGGTGATCTGTGGGTCGTTGGCTTTCTCTGTCATCATATGAGCCATTGAAGTCAGCTAGACTGGGGCGGCATGGTGGTGCAGTGGTTAGCACTGTTGCCTCACAGCAAGAAGGTCCTGGATTTGAGCCCAGTGGTTGACGGGGGCCTTTCTGTGTGGAGTTTGCATGTTCTCCCCGTGTCCGAGTGGGTTTCCCCCACAGTCCAAAGACAGGCTAGTTTGAGGTTGGGCTGAAGTGCCCTTGGGCAAAGCACCTCCCCGGGTGCTGTAGCATAGCTGCCCACTGCTCTGGGTATGTGTGTGTGCTCATTGTTCACTTGTGTGTGTTCACTGCTTCAGATGGGTTAAATGCAGAGCTTAAATTTCACTGTGTACTAAAGTTTGTGCTTGACAAACAAAGGCCTCTTGGCTTGGCGTCATCTTTTCTTCTTCTTAGTGCCTACGGTTTATGTAGGTCATGGTTGCACACGATGATCCCAGTCTAGTGAAATAAAGTACTTAGAAACATCTTTTAGTAAAACCGCTGCTTTTCAGTCCTCTTTTTTCAGTCACGGTGCTAAATTCTACTAAATTCATATGCAAATTAGCTACACCTAGTAATTTCCTTAGTTTAAATTCTTTCAAGGTTTTTGTTACTAATGTGCACAAGGATCAGTTAATTAATGTTTTTGATACTGACAAGCCTTGCTTGTGGAGACTCTGTCGTAATTGTGGTTGCTATTGGCAACAATAGATTTTACTAGTGTTTCTCTTTTGTCTAAGTCCTTCATGATTTTTAATGTTTTAGTCGGGAGGGGCTTTGGATGGGACTCTAGGTACCATTTGCGCCTACCCTTTTGGACCTTCTTTTTGTTTTCTTCCCATGGTTTTGTTTGATTTGAACAGGTATGTCTTGTAAATCTGTAGTTTTTTTTTTTTTTTGAAGGCCAATAAAGCTGTTTAAAAAAATCTGATTTCCTTTATACTCACTTGGGTGTGCTGAGGAATGCAATGCAAATCAATCAAGCATAAATGACTCGGTGTTAAATCATGCAAGGCACAGATGATTTGCATTTAGTAAACACCCATAAAACTCCATCAAAGCTAATGGTCATAGAGCTGAAATGATGACTAAATGGCAAGAAAAACCAAACCAAACAAAAAAAAAGTAGGATATGGATATTTTTTTTTCCAAAATTTTTTTTTCTGAACAAAACAAAAAAACCCCAACAACAATGATGATCATTTTGATGAATACCAACCTCATCTCATCTCATTATCTCTAGCCGCTTTATCCTGTCCTACAGGGTCGCAGGCAAGCTGGAGCCTATCCCAGCTGACTACGGGCGAAAGGCGGGGTACACCCTGGACAAGTCGCCAGGTCATCACAGGGCTGGCACATAGACACAGACAACCATTCACACTCACATTCACACCTACAGTCAATTTAGAGTCACCAGTTAACCTAACCTGCATGTCTTTGGACTGTGGGGGAAACCGGAGCACCCGGAGGAAACCCACGCGGACACGGGGAGAACATGCAAACTCCGCACAGAAAGGCCCTCGCCGGCCACGGGGCTCGAACCCGGATCTTCTTGCTGTGAGGCGACAGTGCTAACCACTACACCACCGTGCCGCCCTGAATACCAACTCTCTTGTGTAAATGTTCCTACAAGCTAATTAAGAGCAACTCCGTTTGCATTCAGCTTGATAAATGAGGCTCATTTTAATGTTTGGACTGTATTTGGAAAGCAATCAGGAAACATTCTCGAGAAAAGATGATATCTTGTCGTATAAAGACAGTGGCGTCTCATAAGGCTCGATAAAAGCTTTGGCGAAAACAAAAGCACAGATGGCTGTTGTGATATATTGAGTGTTACTCTTTGTTATGCTTAAAGCTGACAACTAAATGAGCCTGAGAAACTGGATTTGAAGAAGATCCATGTCTATATCTCTTTGCAAAACTAAGGAAAGAAAAAAATCCAACTCCGTAGTGGATGCCAAGACTGTCCTGTCTGGTTTGTATCTGAGGCGTCTGTTCCGCAGACATCATTAAGACGAACTGTCGCTGTCCGGGTTTCCTGTGGCAGTCCGTCTAACGAGCACTGACTAATGTTTCAGGATGTTTCAGGAAGTTCTCAATCCTCCAGCCAAAGAAACAACGACTCTCCTGTATGTCATTTTCAGTCTTCAATTCCTCCCAGCCCGTAACTATGGAAACTGTGAGTTGAGGCGAGTTGAAGACTAAAAATGCTGTACAGATCCATGAACCATTTCCTGACCAGCCAGGATCCTGGACCAGGACGTTGGTAAGTGTCTTAATCAGACTACATTTGATTTCATTGTCTTACACTCACTAACCACTTTAACGGAAAACTCGTACACCTGTTCATTCGTGTATTTGTTCAAGCAGCCAATCATGTCGCAGCAGTGCAATGCGTAAATTTTTTTTTACCATAGCTCATGTTCACATCCAACATCAGAACATCTCAATAAATTCTTAGTCACAGGTGAAAACCAGGTGATGTTTTTGCAATGTTTAAATGTCCACTTTGGGTGAACCTGGATGGAGATGCTTTTCTGCTCCCAGTGATTGTAAAGAGTGGTGATATGAATGACTGTATCCTTTACCTGTTGATCATGATAATTGATTGATTTTTATTATTGATTTTTTTCTAATTGCTCTCTGTGTCTTTTTCCTCTGAAACCTTGGAGTGTCGAACAGAGGACTTGCATTTATTGGGGAAATGTAGTTGACTTAAGGTATACATGATACATATAGTATACTAAGTACACTACGTTTTCCCAAGGAAGGCACTATCAGCTTTTTTTTTTTTTTATTTCAGACTCCTGAAATTAAATATCAGACCAGCGTGAGTCAACCTGGATGTCTACTTGTCCTCATGTTTTTATTTTTTATTTATTTATTTATTTTGAGGATAACCCCTTGAGATGTGGCATCTCATTTTCAAGGGGGTCCTAATGACAATACCAAAAAAGAAAAACAGGACTTGAATACACACACTAAACATATACACAATAGACATATACACAAACACACACACACACACACACACTTAAGTGAAACAAGGTTCACTTACCGTTTGATTATTTAAAGGCCCGGTCACACAGCGCTTTACGGCTTTATCACGGCCAAAACCCGTCAAAAAGTGCTCTCCCGTGAAGCAGACGATGTTGTTCGTGTTGATGTCGAAGTTAAGACGTGTTACAGTCGATATACAGACGTGACAGGACGCAGGGGAAAATCGGAACGGCGTCGGACGCGGCAAAAAGTTTTGGACTGCTCAAAACTTTAGACCGCGGACAACCACGGCCGGCACACGTGGTAAAGACGTGCAACACACGTGAAAAACACGTGATAATCAGTGTCCCGGCCGTTATTAAAACTTGGGGAGACGTGGTAAGACGCGAAAGTTTGGCGGTCTATCACGGGCAGAGCACGGTCATCGGACGGGTGTTACGCGTTGGTATCACGGGATATAGCGTGTGTTTAGCGGCTTATCACTGAGAAATTGATTTTTCCGCGTACATAGCACTGTCTAAGCTCGTTAAACGACGTCTCAAACAAGTTCTAAATTCGATTGATCACTGTCTAATCACTTCTGCATCACTTCTGATTTGCGGCATGTAAATACCGTAATTTTCTGAGACCTCGGCACTTGCAGTCTAGATGTCAAGGGGTGAACATGAACCCTCAACGCTGTGATGTCCTCATCTTAATGCTCCAGCACCAACAGAACCAACTGATACAGGCTCAACATATCCTTGCTGAGAGAAGAAGAAGGAGGAGGAGGAGGAGGAGGGTGGTACGGAACATCTGGGTGCGTGACTGGATTGCGAGGAGACCTCAGCTTGGGCTTTACGACTGTCTCATGGTCGAGCTGCGTAACGAAGATCCAAGAGCCTTTCAGAACTTTATGAGGATGCCTCCTGCGATGTACGATGAAATTGTGCAGAGACTGACACCAGCCTAAGAGATCTGGATTGGCAACTGTGAAGACCAGCCGTGTGCGACCGCTTTTATATGCGCAGCAAGCCGCTCTTCCAACGACGCTGAGCCGCGGTTACCCGTGCTATGGCAGTGGAGTGCCTGTTTTACGTCCGCGCTCAACACGTGATCAGCAGTGCTACAGACGCGATGAGGCTGTAACACGTCTTAACTTCGACATCAACACGAACAACATCGTCTGCTTCACGGGAGAGCACTTTTTGACGGGTTTTGGCCGTGATAAAGCCGTAAAGCGCTGTGTGACCGGGCCTTAAGCTAATATGAGTTGTGGAGGTTTTTGAGGATTTGTTTGTAAGATTATTAATTTTTTTCCAGAATTTCTTGGGGTTTTTAAAGTCAGTTGCTAGACTATCTTTAAAATAACTTGCCTTAGCATTTCTTGTGTTAGTTTTGCATCTATTCCTTAGCTCCTTGTAGATGTTCCAGTCTGCAACATCTTTGGTTTTACGAAAATTTTCCCAGGCCTTGTCTCTTTGTTTAAGTAAGTTGATAAGTTCTCCTTTAATCCAGGGTAGATTATGACCTCTGACCTTCTTTAAGATCAATGGTGCATGTTTGTTAATTACCTGCAAAAACTCAGAGTAAAAAAAGTGCCAGGCTTCTTCAACAGTTGGAATTAGTTGAAATCTTCCCCAATTCACATTTAAGATGTCTTGAATGAAGTGTTCAGAGTTAATTTTGTTAATATGCCTAACTTTAATTAGCTTATGTGTATATGTATTGCACTGTGTTTTAGCTAGAGTGCTCATTCCTCATATTTTTTACATTACATTACATTAATGGCATGAAAAAAAAAAGTTCAACTTGGAGCCTTCACTGATCAGTAAGCACTTTGCTCCTGGGTTCCTCACAAGGACAAACTGAAGAACCATATTATTTAAGAGGTATATTTCATGTCACGGGCGGCATGGTGGTGTAGTGGTTAGTGCTGTCGCCTCACAGCAAGGTCTGGGTTTGAGCCCCGTGGCCGGCGAGGGCCTTTCTGTGTGGAGTTTGCATGTTCTCCCCGTGTCCGCGTGGGTTTCCTCCGGGTGCTCCGGTTTCCCCCACAATCCAAAGACATGCAGGTTAGGTTAACTGGTGACTCTAAATTGACCGTAGGTGTGAATGTTAGTGTGAATGGTTGTCTGTGTCTATGTGTCAGCCCTGTGATGACCTGGCGACTTGTCCAGGGTGTACCCCGCCTTTCGCCTGTAGTCAGCTGGGATAGGCTCCAGCTTGCCTGCGACCCTGTAGAACAGGATAAAGTGGCTAGAGATAATGAGATGAGATTTCATGTCACAAAAAAAAAATCTAACACAAACTAAAAATCTTGCATGTTTGCTAATGATGATAAATCAGTTTAAAGCTAGACGGCCTTTCGATTTCATAAAATCGGTGAAATTTAGTTCCGTCTGAAATGTGGTCATTGTGATATATGTTTATTTCTGTAATATCTCACAAAATATCAGGCCATTCTGTGGCTGGGAAGTTATTTAATTTGAGGGGATTAAAGCAAATAATGTGCATGAAATTGCTCGTTTCGCACAGTCAAGCAGACAGAGGAAGTCCGTGTGCGCATGCGCAGGTTTACCTTCTTCTTTTGGGTTTTATGGCAGCTGGCATCCACAGTGTTGCATTACTGCCATCTACAGGTTTACCTTTGAGCGTGCACTGACAGTTCCATCATTCTGCGGCTAAATGAACAGCTGATCACACCGAGGTGCTCGCTGAGCGCCGATATTTATTAGTTTGGTCCTGCGTTTCCTTTCCTTCGTATATAACATAATGTCTTTTCTTCTCGCTTTCCGTTACTGTAGTCAGTCTTTCATGTTTCATTCACACACTCACGTCCTCCATTTTTCTCTCCTGTTTCCAATTTGTATCCCACAATGCCTTGCGTGAACAGGGAAAGCCCACCATGTGATGCATGATGTAGTATCTTGAATTGGGTCATGGTGAAGCAGGAAAAAATAGCAGAGAATTTAGGGCCATGTGGAGCTAAATTCATTAATTGTTCTATTTAAAAAAATGAATAAAATTGGAAGTCTGTGATTCGAATTCAGTAGCTTTCGGCCACTAAACAAAAATAATTGGGTGTCGCGAAAATTCTTTTTATGACCTACACTTGAAAAATCTGAAAAACAGTCTACCTTTAAGGGAAATGGACAGAACTCCACATTGTACATGTGCTATTAAAGCAAAGAACATGGAACAAGCTGCTGCTGCTGCTGCTGATTATTATTATTATTATTAGGCACAAAATCAATTAAAGGGAAGTTTTTTTCCTTCACTGTCATGAATCAGTCATATGTCCAGGCATGTAAACATTTCACTTTTTAGAATTTAACACTTTTTAAAGTGAAGATTTTGTTAAATTATTACAAACATGACCAACATCAACACCCACAACTTGTTGTTGCTTGTTGTATCCTGGTTATTTTTGCATAAACAATCAGAGCCGTCTGGGAATGGCGATTCTTGGGCCGAGCCATGGACCTGACTGGGGGGCTACATCATTGTTGTGATCCGCTTAGGGGTTATTTTTAATCCTGGGCCAGAATCATGGTCCTGGCCACTTTAACGTCTTCCCCTCGTCTCCCAGGAGCTTTAACCCCAAGGAGCATTTTGCACTTTCCCAGACTCCACCCACTCGACCCTGACCACCAGATCTTCCTGATTGAGAAAGGGATCGAGGCGTGATGCATGGGGGACAACCCATGGCTTTTAGCATGCTCAAGGGCACTTCAGCCATTCCTATTGGTCCAGGGAATTGAAACATCAACCTTTTGGTCCCAAAGCTCCTTCTCTAACCATTAGGCCATGGTTTTTTATAGGCTGAAGTACAAAATATGCACAGAATAATGGCTCAGGTAATAGAAATCCAGAGGAGATTTGTTATCTGCACTGTATTTTAGTTACCTGGCGTGAAATATTGGACTAGTTTGCATCTATGGCACATGGCCACGCTCAATCTTTTACTCCATACACACTTCTGATTGGGGGTGGCACGGTGGTGTAGTGGTTAGCGCTGTCGCCTCACAGCAAGAAGGTCTGGGTTCGAGCCCCGTGGCCGGCGAGGGCCTTTCTGTGCGGAGTTTGCATGTTCTCCCCGTGTCCGTGTGGGTTTCCTCCGGGTGCTCCGGTTTCCCCCACAGTCCAAAGACATGCAGGTTAGGTTAACTGGTGACTCTAAATTGAGCGTAGGTGTGAATGTGAGTGTGAATGGTTGTCTGTGTCTATGTGTCAGCCCTGTGATGACCTGGCGACTTGTCCAGGGTGTACCCCGCCTTTCACCCGTAGTCAGCTGGGATAGGCTCCAGCTTGCCTGCGACCCTGTAGAACAGGATAAAGCGGCTAGAGATAATGAGATAATGAGATGAGACACTTCTGATTGAACTTCAGATCAGAGTTTATCTGATCTCACCCTGGAATGACTGGATTGCTGCTGGATGTTTTCCAACATGGTTGATTCGTTATGTCTGGAAATGTTCATGAGTGAGATAGTGTGAAGAAAAAAACAAACAAACAAACAAACAAAGCATGTTTGTGGATCTTCATCAAACATCCAATGATACAACTGATATTATTCTATCTGCATTCACTGGATATGAGCAATCGCGTGCTCTGATTGGCTACTCTACTACTAGAATATCAGCTCATATATTGTGAGTAGAGAAAAACAAAATGGCGGAGCGTGTTGCTGAGATGATATCAATCTACTGCGACTAAATATATTTAACAGTTATTCCACGAAATCGAGTCGTACATGAGCTGATAGCTGACGAGACGCATAGCACTGAGTTGTCCATAAGCCATGTACGATGAGATTGAGAGGAATAACTGTTTTATTCTATCCACATTCACTGGATTTTCAGAAATCAAGCATTTTTATTTTTTTGCAAATTTGATAAATAAAAAATTTATACAAAACGTCCGATAAAATCATTTCCACTTAGAATGTAAACAGATCAGCGAAATGACAGGAGCAATTTGTGAAAAATGCAATAATAATAATAATTCTTGAAAAATAAAAAATATATGTTCTTACCATCAAATAATTTTATTCCATATTTTGTTGCTTTTTTTGCATTTTTGGGGTTACTTCTATTTCTTTTTCTTCTTCTTCTTTAGGTTTTTTTTTTGGCGGTTGGCAAAAAAAACAGGAACAGGAGATATTGGGGGGACCGTATATTCTTTTAGCTATTTCTTTCTTTTAAATACTTGACAATGGTTTTTGGGGTTTTGTTTCCGAGTAGTGTTTTTATTTTGTCCTCGGTTGGCTCAGCAACACGCTTCACCATTTTGTTTTTCTCTACTCATGGTAGGTATATGAGCTGATATCCTAGTAGTAGAGTAGCCAATCAGAGTGCATGATTATTCATATACAGTGAATGTGAATAGAATAAAAAATTATATATTTTTGCATTTCAGACTCAGTCCTGGGTGTCTGCTTGCCCATGTGTGTCTACTGCAACCTGTATTGCTCTGTGTTTTGACCAGCATGCTAATACTATTTGGTTAATGTTTTTTTCACTGACTGATGGACACAATACACAAACTAGTTAATAAAGTACAGAAAACGGAGATGAGGTAATGGAAATACACCCATCACAAGCAACCAGAAGAGACTTTTGTTCTTTGTGCTGTATTTTAGGGACCTAGCAAGAGTTAGCAGGCGAGGTTGTATATCATGTAGCATGTATATCATTGTGGTTCCATCGTCTGGTCTCAGAAAGAAATATGTAAGCTGTGGTGTTTTTGGATTGTTATTTTACTGTAAACATGAAGATCTTAAACAACAATCTGAGATTCTGAGCACTGATTAAGCACTTGTTACCACCGTATATGTTTAACTTACAATAAAGCCTAGGTCACAACCGGACGTACAATTTTTTTTGGCCGTGCGATTTTTGGCGTTTCCCAAATCGCTGCGTTTTTTTGTTCGTGGAGAAAGACGCACGTTGGCCATAAGTTTGTCTTGCAACCTGAAAAAAACGTAAGAGCCCGTAGAGTTTGTTTGACATGACAAAGAACCTCTGCGGCCGGTCTGCGGCCGGTCTACGGCTCGAAAATCAGCACGTCACACGCGCACCCTCCATGCATTTCACGCACGTCCTCCGTGCGTTTCTTGCGTTTTTTGCACGTAGACCGGCCATAGGAGCATGTATGGCCGGTTGTGACCGAGGCTTAAATAGGCCTCCTAGGACACATTTGAAGCTTTTGATGCATATAACGGATTCGTCCTCCAAGTGCTTATTTATTTCTGTAATAAAACTCTCATTTAGAGCTCTTTAGAGACACATTAAGTTTTGAGAACGGCAAGTTAATAAGTCATTAACCACAGAGATTTAGATCTTTGGTGGAACAGTTGTATAATATTTGTTCTTGTTTAATACTGGTTTTGTGTTTTGCCTCTGGTAGGAATGAATTCAAATTTTCTGCCTATTTAACGTTACTGTATCTTCTATCTTTAATCACATTCAACTAGTGTGTACGGCAGTGAGTGTAATGCTAGACATGCTTAATATACGCGCACACACAACGCAGTAAACCTTCAGGCTGTAATCTGACTGAGCCGAGATAAAACATTTGGGCCCGTGTGAGAAACATGCAAAGAACATAATCCTCACTGCAGAGCTTTGCGTCCACAAGCTCAAGGCATTTCTGACTGAAAACAAACTCTGTCCTCTAAATATTTGGCTGAAATGGAACAATTTTTATTATATTTAAAAGACTGAATCTAGACATTTTTGAAGGGACTGCATACTTTAGCATAATGATGAGTTATACCTATTTATTTTAAATAACAAGCTACACTTTTTAGTTTTGTACTCTGCCTTCCAGCAGTATGGATTTGAAACAAGACCGTGTCATTTACAGAAGGGAACCGTCAGGGCCTTCTTGGTCTTCAGAGAAGGCCCAAACATATCAGCATTTCAAATGTTATATTTAATTTTTTTTATTGTTTCATAATTTCATTATAATTATTCTCGTCTAATTCTAATTTGGCGTAATATCAAATGTGCTTCAGAAATGAAAGGGTTACTGTCCTGAAAACATTAAAATCGAGTTATCCAATGAGATTGTTTTGTTTGTTGTCTCTAGGCTGAGAAGAATTTAGAGCTGCTCACTCATTGGTTAGGACTTCATTGCCGGGACAGAAGGCCATGGCAGTGTGTGTTTATGTAGGAAGTGACAGATGAATTAACCAAAATTTATTGCCCTTGGCCTTCTCAAAAGCCAACACTAGCTTAACCGCGAGTCGGCGCCATCGGAGCAGCAGTGAAGTCGCCTTCTAGCCGGTGTAGTTTTCATCAGTAGTGTTAGCGAATGCTAATAAAGAAGTCAAGCCAGTGCTATCTATCAAGAGCAAGTAGCACAGGCTAACAACTGAGAAACTAAGATTTCTGTCTCCAGACTCTTCTTCCATGCTGCACGCATGCTACAGTATTTTTCACTCTGACTTAAGTATTCATTGCCTCACCCGGGATGGAGTCCACTGGGGGCGAGGTATTGTTTTTGGTCAGGTTTCTTTGTTTCTTTGTTTTTTTGTTAGCAACATTATGAGAAAATGGCTGGACCCATCTTCATGAAACTTGCAGGATAGATGGGCATTGGTCTCAAATAGAACCTCCAACATTATGAGGGTCATCCGGTGAAGGTCACCAAAAAGGTCAAAATAATTTTTTTAATGATATCTTCCTTCATATTCATCATATATACTTCAAACCAAACCCAAAATGTTCATCTTTCAATTCTGCTTCCATTGATATGCTACACGATGGGGTATCTCTCATAGTTTTCTTAGCAGTTGGGGATCAAATATCAGGGGTCAGGGTCGCATGTTTTCAGAGGCTCATAACTGGGAAATGGTTCAAGATGGAGAGATACTTAATATTATTGACATATACAGTGGTGCTTAAAAGTTTGTGAACCCTTTAGAATTTTCTATATTTCTGCAAAAATATGACCCAAAACATCATCAGATTTTCACACAAGTCCTGAAAGTAGATAAAGAGAACCCAGTTAAACAAATGAGACAAAAATATTATACTTGGTCATTTATTTATTGAGGAAAATGATCCAATATTACATGTCTGTGAGTGGCAAAAGTATGTGAACCTTTGCTTTCAGTATCTGGTGTGACCCCCTTGTGCAGCAATAACTGCAATTAAATGTTTCCGGTATCTGTTGATCAGTCCTGCACACCGGCTTGGAGGAATTTTAGCCCATTCCTCCATACAGAACAGCTTCAACTCTGGGATGTTGGTGGGTTTCCTCACATGAACTGCTCGCTTCAGGTCCTTCCACAACATTTTGATTGGATTAAGGTCAGGACTTTGACTTGGCCATTCCAAAACATGAACTTTATTCTTCTTTAACCATTCTTTGGTAGAACGACTTGTGTGCTTAGGGTCGTTGTCTTGCTGCATGACCCACCTTCTCTTGAAATTCAGGTCATGGACAGATGTCCTGACATTTTCCTTTAGAATTCGCTGGTATAATTCAGAATTCATTGTTCCATCAATGATGGCAAGCCATCCTGACCCAGATTCAGCAAAACAGGCCCAAAACACGATACTACCACCACCATGTTTCACAGATGGGATAAGGTTCTTATGCTGGAATGCAGTGTTTTCCTTTCTCCAAACTTAACATTTCTCATTTAAACCAAATTGTTCTATTTTGGGCTCAGCCATCCACAAAACATTTTACCAATAGCCTTCTGGCTTGTCCACGTGATCTTTAGCAAACTGCAGACAAGCAGCAAGTTTTTTGGAGAGCAGTGGCTTTCTCCTTGCAACCCTATCATGCACACCATTGTTGTTCAGTGTTCTCCTGATGGTGGACTCATGAACATTAACATTAGCCAATGTGAGAGAGGCCTTCAGTTGCTTAGAAGTTACCCTGGGGTCCTTTGTGACCTCGCCAACTATTACACGCCTTGCTCTTGGAGTGATCTTTGTTGGTCGACCACTCCTGGGGAGGGTAACAATGGTCTTGAATTTCCTCCATTTGTACACACTCTGTCTGACTGTGGATTGGTGGAGTCCAAAGTCTTTAGAGATGGTTTTGTAACCTTTTCCAGCCTGATGAACATCAACACTTTTTCTGAGGTCCTCAGAAATCTCCTTTGTTCGTGCCATGATACACTTGCACAAACATGTGTTGTGAAGATCAGACTTTGATAGATCCCTGTTCTTTAAATAAAACAGGGTGCCCACTCACACCTGATTTGTCATCCAATTGATTGAAAACACCGGACTCTAATTTCACCTTCAAATTAACTGCTAATCCTAGAGGTTCACATACTTTTGCCACCCACGGATATGTAATATTGGATCATTTTCCTCAATAAATAAATGACCAAGTATCATATTTTTGTCTAATTTGTTTAACTGGGTTCTCTTTATCTACTTTTAGAGCTTGTGTGAAAATCTGATGATGTTTTGGGTCATATTTATGCAGAAATATAGAAAATTCAAAGGGTTCACAAACTTTCAAGCACCACTGTAGGAAGTCATATATGGGCTTTTATTTGGCACCATGCAGTGTTTTCGTTAACGATGATGATGACGAAATGATTTCGTTAACGCACCTTTTTTCATGACTAAAACAAAGACAGTGACTAGCTAAACATAACTCTTTGATCACGAAAATATGACGAGACGTATCTGTTGTTTTCGTTGACGAGACGAGACGAGGGAGAGTGTGCAGACGAAATATTAATGTCTGCATCGCGCATATGACGGAGAGAGAGAGAGACAGCGTGTGTGCCTGTTCATGTAGTGCATGCTAGACAAAGACCATCCTGATTGGTTTACAGACATCCAAACTCATTTCAGGGAGGTGTCGTGACACATGACTTTTTTCCCATTGGGGGGGGGGTTGTCACGACACCTCTCTGAAATGAGTTTGGATGTCTGTAAACCAATCAGTATGCTCTTTGTCTAGCATGTGCTACATGAACAGGCACACATGCAGTCTCTCTCGCTCTCCATCGCGCACTCCGTCATATGCGCGATGCAGACATTAATGTTTCGCGTGTATGCTCTTGCTTGCTTGCTCTAGATTCCGGGAGATATTATCCAATTTGCGGGCATCAGGGAGCCGCTATCAATATGCGGGAGACTCTCGGAACTTCCGGGAGACTTGGGATGTCTGCACTAGACAGTGTCTATGTAGAGAGCATACACACTTCAATCAATCAATCAATCAATCAATCAATCAATCAATCAATCAATCAATCAATCAATCAATCAATCAATCAATCAATCAATCAATCAATCTTTTATTTCAATTACATATAAACATATAATAGACTACACGAGTCTGCAAATAGCGCACTGCTAATCAAGGCAGACTCATGTTTACAAAGAAAAAATAGTTTATATGAATTAATATAATACTTAAATATGTATGAAAAAGATAAAACATACTTGACAAATTAACAACTATTTGGTAACAAAAAGAGAAAGAGGAGACAATACTTGTTATTCGATATAAAGGTACAGTAATATATCATTCAATAATATTGAAAAATATATATATATATAGAGAGAGGTATACTTGTCAAACTGATAATAATAATTCATGCATGGTATTAAATAATATTTAAAGTTAAAACTAAGATAAATAAATAAATATATATAGCTCTTAATTATACTGTATATAGAAATAAAGTTATGTACAGTAGAAAGAAAGAGTTTGGAGATGTCAACATCATATCCATATCTACTTAAATCAGAAAAAAGGTGGTGTCTGACTTTTTTCTTGAACGACAGTTTAGATGAAGATCTTATAGAAGTTGGAATCTGGTTCCATACCCTAACACCAACACGGGAAAATGAGTTCTTTTGTAGATTTGTACGAGAATACTGAGTATATAAGTTCTTGGAGTAAGATGACCTAGTGTTATAAGAATGGATACTAGAAATAGAAGAAAATAATTTACAAATGTTTGCGGGTGCACTTTGATTAACAACGTCATACATTAATTTAGAAATACATTCATAGAAAAGAAGATTTACTGGTAAAATATTGGTTTTGGAAAACAATGGAAGGGCACTTTCTCTATTATAAACAAAATGGATTAATCTTAAAGCTCGTTTTTGTCGGATTAATACTTTATTTATATGAGTTTTACAAGCCTGCCCCCAAGAACTAAGACCATATGTTAAATAAGGTTGAATCAGAGAGCGATATAATGTCATAAGGGTATGTAGTGGAATAAAATGTCTAAGCTTGGCCAAAAGGCCAACAATCTTGCTTATTTTGTTGCAAATAAAATCAATATGAGGCTTCCAAGAAAGATTGTCATCGATTATTAAACCCAAATATTTGACATACTTTTTACATTCAAGTGAAACAAGTTTGTTTTGAGACACTGTTTTGAGAGTATGTTATGCACAACCTGTCAACCTCGATTGCAATTTCCTATCTCTGTATTGGCCTAATTTAATTTTTAAAGTAATTATTTTTTCGACTAAAATGAATGACTAAAATTGGACTAAAACCCTTGTAGTTTTCGTCGACTAAAACTAGACCAGAACTATCAAGGATGGAATTGACTAAAATGTGACTAAAACTAATAAGCATTTCGTCCAAAAGACTAAGACCAAAACTAAATAAAAAATGGCTGCCAAAAACAACACTGGCACCATGACCTTTGACCTTGAGTGACCCTGAAAGGTCAAACTCAAGGTCATGGGTTTTCAGAGGCTTATAACTTTAAAATGGTTAATGATAGACAGATGTTTACCATTATCAACATATAAGAAGTCCCATATGGGCTTTCAGTTGCCACCATGACCTTTGACCTTGAATGACTTTGAAATGTCAAACTCAAGGTCATGGATATAGTCATAGGACTATAACCTGACAGCTGATGATTGAGAAATAATACCACTATCAACATATAGGTAGTCCCATATGGGCTTTCATTTAGCACCATGAATGTTGACCTTGAGTGAGCTTGAAATATCAAAATGAAGGTCACAGGTTCACCTTGTAAGGTGAATAAGCCAGACTGCCGGGCGGGATTTGTTTTGCCTGGCAACACTTGTTTCCCTGTGTAATTTACTTACTTTTAAAATCAACATTGACAGCTACACACAACGGAGCGACCTGGCAGCCTGCCACTAATCCCTTACAAAATCCTTTACCCTTTTGCTTTTTTGGTGTCTGGCTAAGTTTTGGATGAGTTCAAGTCCCAGCTTTAATAGTAACGGTTCACCACTCTATGGGACATAACAAAAGCATGAACCAGAGTTTGTATATCATTATTAGACAGGAATGGGGGAAGGCATGCAGTGTTACAGAGGTAAAAGAAAGCAGTCTTGGTGAGGCATTTAATATATGAGTCGAAATTGAGATCTCCTGCGATGACCTGGTGACTTGTCCAGGGTGTACCCTGCCTCTCACCCATAGTCAGCTGGGCTAGGCTCCAGCTTTTCTCCTGCAACCCTGCACAGGATAAGCGGTTACAGATAATGGATGGATACTATTTGGGTCAAATAGTATGCCAAGATTTTTGACCACAGTTGCAGGTTTGATAGGCACACCATCAGTGCTGACTGAAAGATTTGAATAATTGGGGCCAATCAGTAGGACTTGTGTTTTATCAGAGTTTAGCTTGAGAACATTATCACACATCCAGAGTATTAAATCAATTTTTTAAAATCAGTTTAAATTTTGTACGTTGCCTTCCAGCAATGTGGATTTGAACCAAGATGGTGTTATTTATGATGTTAAGTCTTTAATATTGAAGGGTCCATGTTGCATTTAATCTTTAAATTGATGCTGTTGATGCACTGGGAAAAATATCATTTAAAAAAAAAGCAGTTTTTGTGCACTATTTGGTGGTGAAAATATGTATAAATTAATTCACCTTGATATTCATTCAATAGCTGGGTGTATTTATTGTTTGTAGAGCAATTAAAAAAAAAAAAGCCTGTGACTGACTGTTGAGTTTGGTGTAAGATTACCACTAAGGCTAGACCCAAAACAAGCACATCATCATCATCATCACTGAACTCAACTAGTTATCCATTCACTGCTATCGCTATCATTTTCTAGTTAGCCAGACCGTCATTGCAACTGGGTAACAATAACAATACAAATTCCACGATTGCACTCTTTCTCTCTCCTGACTGGTTGGCTGTCACAGTGTAGTCGGACTGCTTTCTTGCCTGAAATTATGGCGGCCTTTCCATTTCATAAAATCAGTGAAATTTAGTTCCCTCTGAAATGTGGTCATTGTGATATATGTTTATTTCTGTAATATCTCACAAAATATCAGGCCATTCTGTGGCTGGGAAGTTATTTAATTTGAGGGGATTAAAGCAAATAATGTGCATGAAATCGCTCGCTTCGCGCAGTCAAGCAGACAGAGGAAGTCCGTGTGCGCATGCACAGGTTTACCTTCTTCTTCTTTTGGGTTTTACAGCAGCTGGCATCCACAGTGTTGCATTACTGCCATCTACAGGTTTCCCTTTGAGCGTGCACTGACAGTTCCATCATTCTGTCGCTAAACGTACAGCTGATCACACCGAGGTGCTCGCTGAGCACCGATATTTATTAGTTTGGTCCTGCGTTTCCTTTCCTTCGTATATAACATAACATCTTTTCTTCTTGCTTTCCGTTACTGTAGTCGCTCTTTCACGTTTCACTGGCATACTCACGTCCTCCATTTTTCTCTCCTGTTTCAAATCTGTATCCCACAATGCCTTGCGCCAACGGGGAAAGCCCACCATGTGATGCATGGCGTAGTATCTTGAATTGGGTCATGGTGAAGCAGGAAAAAATAGCAGAGAATTTAGGGCTACGTGGTTTTAAATTCATTAATTGTTCTTTTAGGAAAAATAAAATAAAATCAGAAGTCTGTGTTTTGAATTCAGTAGCTTTCAGTCCACTAAACAAAAATAATTGCACTGCAAAAAATTGAAAACTGAATTTGAGGAGAAAATTACTTAATACTAGTGAAGTTATCGTGCTGCATGGACAGATAATTTTACTTGATAAGACATCTTAGAATAAGTTGGTTGCAATCTGGAAATAGGTTTAATAATCTCAGAATTGGTGTCTTGTATTCTTCTAATAGGAAATGCTAGATCATTTAAACTATTTTCAAGATATTTTCACTTGCTAAGATATCATTTTTGCAGTGTGGGTGTTGGGGAAATTTCTTTTTATGACCTAAATGTGAAAAATCTGAAAGGCAGTCTACCTTTAAGCTGCATAATCTACATAGTTTGCATTTTTTAAACAACAACAAAAAAAAAACCCAAGTGAAACTACATTATCATCCGTATAACATACTGTTTATACAGCACAATTCCACCTTCAAAACTAAACAAACTGATTATATATGCAATTGCAGTCATTCATTGAACTGTTAGTGAGTACACTGTATTTGTACTGAATTAAATATGTTAATGGTCGCTATCTCAAACGCGACTGAGTGTAATTTTTCACCATTCTGTGTGTATCAGTTCAACAGATGCTTCCGATCTTTACTCAAATGTGCCGCACTCCAACAAGGCTCCGTTTTGAAGAGCTGGTTGAAATCAAACAACCCGACGAGACGTACCGACAACATCCCCACGTTCATGGCTGCGTCTGTGGATCACAAATCATCAGCAGCCAGGACCTCAGGGAACAACAAGGAGCCTCCATTGACGGACTCGGCCAAACCGCCAGCGCTGTCCCTCGTGGCTCATTACAATGGCTCATTATGAGAGTAAGACTCTGCAATGCGACACGAGCACTGATAAACCTCCTGTCTCCTTCACTGGAAAGAAGGAACTGCAGGCTGTGCTTGGGATCCAAAAAAATAAGAGGTCTCGTTTGCCATAAATCACAAACCTCAGTCTGACAACTCAACACCTCAATTTCTTTATCTATTCTCTGCAACTGTGTTCACCACTTGTGATTTTTTTTTTTTAAATCAGCTTTTTCAAGGTCTTCAATGTGTGTATCTCTGTTCCTGGCAAAATCTGGCACATTTTTGATAAGGCATTTCCTGGGGCCTACAGCTTGGCTCTTTTTTTTTTTTTTTTAATTCCTTCCAAGAAACTTTTTTTAAATTATATTTGTCAAATCGACTTTTCTCTTTGACAGAACATGGAAGCAGGCTTTTTGCTGCATCATAGACTGCAAGAAATTTCTTTAAAGCCAATATGAAGGATAAAAGAAACCACAATTTCTGAAATGTACAGAAAAAAAAAACCCTTGAGCAATATTACGACTGCAGTCACAACCAAATTCACCTCTGGGCTCTCTAATTGAGATTCAAGAAAAGCTAGTGAAATTACTTTGAAGTCAGAGATGGAGGCTGATGCTGTCTGATATCACGCTGAAATACTCTAATTCAAGCAGCCTAGTCTAATTTACTACTGCAAGTGTTAAACAGTGGGATTACTATATAGATCCCTCTTATGGCTATTTTTTTTATATAAAAGTGCCATGGGTTTATTTTCAGATGCTGCTAAATGTTTTACTCAGTAATCTACAAGGGCCATCGATTGCGCTATTTTTGTACAAATCATTCATGATGACATAAAACGTTACAATTATTCCAATTCTGATTTAAATATAGCATTATTGAAACATACTATGAAACTAGATAGAGACTGTGACTAAAGTAACAGTGATTTGCGCCAGCTCTTACAAACTGGGATGTCTGGTCATCGTACCCTATAGATCCAAAACGTTAGAGATAGAGAATGATGCTTAGTGAGGGGAAAAAAGCCTGTTTTTCATGGATCATTCTGGATCAGTGATCCAGATCAGTACCAAAAGTCAGAGCAATTTAATTCAGCCCAGAGATATTCTTCATGTGAAATTTGGTGATTGTTGAAAACTGAGGAAGAAATAGTGTCCTAAAAAGCATTTCGAAAATAATAATAATAATAATAATAATAATAATAATAATAATAATAATAATAATATGATTAACTAGATACAGACTGTGACTAAAGTCACAGTGATTTGCGCTAGCTCTTACAAACCGGGACGTCTGGTCACTGTACCTAAAATGGTTAGAGATAGAGAATAGTGAGGAAAAAAATCCCATTTTTCATGGATCATTCTGGATCAGTGATCCAGATCAGCACCAAAAGTCAAGGCAACTTAATTCAGCCCAGACGTATTCTTCATGTGAAATTTGGTGATGATTGGTTGAAAACTGAGGGGAAAATAGCGTCCTAAAAAACATTATGAGAATAATAATTATGAGAATAATAATAATAAAATGATTAACTAGATAGAGACTGTAACTAAAGTCACGGTGATTTGCGCTAGCTCTTACAAACTGGGATGTCTGGTCACCGTACCCTATAGATCCGGAACAGTAAGAGATAGAGAATGACGCTTAGTGAGGAAAAAAAATCTCATTTTTCATGGATCATTCTGGTTCAGTGATCCAGATCAGCACCAAAAGTCACAGCAAGTTAATTCAGCCCAGATATATTCTTCATGTGAAATTTGGTGATGATTGGTTGAAAACTGAGGGAGAGTGTCCTACAAAACATTAGGATAATAATAATAATAATAATAAAATAGAAAGAGCCTGAGTGAGAGTAACAGTTTGTGCCAGCACTGCTAGCACAAATTAATGAGGTATTATGAGGGTGTGAGAGCAAAGATACATTGAAGGGTCCATGTTGCATTAATTCGCTATTTGTTTTGAAGTGATTTTTAATTTTCGTGTTTTTTTTTTTTTGCACACACACTAAGGAAATTAGTTCTTTTTTTTCCACAACAAATACAGTATGATGTGGAAAAGCTTTGAGCACATTCAAAGAAATAATGAAATTAAACATTTCTACATTTAAAAAATACTATAAACAGTAATCAGTAAGCCATAATAAATGAAACAAAGTCAGTATTTGGTGTGAGACGACCCTTTGCTTTAGTCTCAGGTCCAGTGAGTGCAGTTTTATGCGGAAATGAGCTGTAGGTTTTACTGAGCATCTTACAGAACCAGCCACGGTTCTTCTGGACACTTTGACTGTCACACTCACTTCTTTATTTTGCACCAAAACCCAGCAGCCTTCATTATGTTTTCTTTTTTAATCTGAAAAGTGCTCTCTTATGGAATATGCCATTCAGATACAAATGTTTTTTCTGTAACATTTAATTTTGTGCTGGAAAAACAAGCGTTTGGAACTCTAAAATGTTTTTGTACTGACTTGATAATGTAAAAGTCATAAAATAGAAATCTATAACAAAATTACTCTGAATTATTCTGGTAAAGGTAAATACAGTATGTACTCAGGAACTCTATTCTGTTTTCATAAATGATGTCATAAAAATGGGATTTAAATAAAGTGGATCTAAAATATTCTTAAATCGTGGCATCAGGAAAATCCTGCTGATTTTTTTTAAAGGCCTTTTTTCTGTATTTTTTTTAAGCACAGTGGCTCAGTACATCAGAGAATAATTAATTAAGTCTGTCATTAGTTAATAACTGATTAATCAGAGTTTAGGATGATTGTAGTTTTCGGGGAATCTGAAATGACTGGACATTGACATTGGGGAAAGTAGAAGTGTGATTGTTAGCTCGTGTTGGGGAAGTTACGGTTTCACCTCTGTTTGTTTGTTTGCTTGCCTTTTCCTACAAAACTAAAAAAAAAATAGTGAATGGATTTTGATGAAATTTGGAGGAAATGTGAGCCATGGGCCGTGGAACAAATCATTAGATTTTGATGCAAATCCGGATATATATATGCATCCAGGACTTTTTTGACTTAATAATAACAAGTGTTGCCAGGCAAAACAAACCTCGCCCGGGAGCACTTATGATGAATATGAAGGAAGATATCGTGAAAAAACGATTTTGATCTTTTTGATGACCTTGACCTTGATTTTGACCTTGTGTGTGTACATACTTGGCCAATAAACATGGTTCTGATTCTCATTCGCAGCTGCACGACTGTCAGAGATGCTGTTCCAGACAATTTTGACCTTTTTGGTGGCCTTGACCAGATGACCCCCAAAATGTTGAATGTTTCAAGAAGATTGGTCCAGCCGTTTTCCCGTAATGTTGCTCACAAAAAAACAAAGAAATAATCAGAACACGGGTGGCACGGTGGTGTAGTGGTTAGCGCTGTCGCCTCACAGCAAGAAGGTCCGGGTTCGAGCCCCGTGGACGGCGAGGGCCTTTCTGTGTGGAGTTTGCATGTTCTCCCCATGTCCGCGTGGGTTTCCTCCGGGTGCTCCGGTTTCCCCCACAGTCCAAAGACATGCAGGTTAGGTTAACTGGTGACTCTAAATTGACCGTAGGTGTGAATGTGAGTGTGAATGGTTGTCTGTGTCTATGTGTCAGCCCTGTGATGACCTGGCGACTTGTCCAGGGTGTACCCCGCCTTTCAGCTGTAGTCAGCTGGGATAGGCTCCAGCTTGCCTGCGACCCTGTAGAACAGGATAAAGCAGCTACAGATAATGAGATGAGATGAGATAATCAGAACACACTGTACTGCTCTCAGCCAATCAGAACACATCTGAATGAATATGAAGGAAGATATCATGAAAAAATGATTTTGACCTTTTTGGTGACCTTGACCAGATAACCCCTAAAATGTTGGAGGTTCTATTTGAGACCAATGCCCATCTATCCTGAAAGTTTAATGAAGATTGATCCAGCCGTTTTCCCGTAATATCATTTACAAACAAACAAACCCCACCAAAAACAATACCTCGCCCCCTGGTGGACTCCGTCCTGGGCGAGGTAATAATAATAATATTTATTGAGTAAACTTCTTCATGATACATGATTTTCAAAAAGGACCTCATAAATGAAAACTACTAAAATACAAGTAAATAGTATTTTTTTTTTTTTGACATATATGTTTATTGATTAGTAAATAGTATTTAAAACAATTACAATATTTAAAAAACCCCTCATAATTATGAATATCTAGTACATAAAAACAATGTTGTTATACTTAAAAATACAAACATTCCCTGATTCCCTGACTTTTCCTAATGTAACTCAAAAAGTACTGAATGGATTTGGATGAAATTTGGTGGACAGCTTTAATATTATCCTCGGTTCAAGCGATTTTTGATTTTGGTGTTGATGTTGATAATACGGTATGTGGCTTGATGGAGGTATGAACTCTACCATCTGCCCTTCTACTTTTGAAATAGTTGTTGGTGTGGAAGTGTGTGTACTGTATGAATGTCCACAAATATCTAGTTTTTAGTGCTTTTCCAGAACTCCACAATGGACCTCACTGACTCAGCAGATGAGCTTCATTGTGGCATCTCAAGGTAGGAAGAAGCAAAATAAGTTTGAGCCTCATATATTATCCAAACCCATAGTCTCAGTGACCTTGTGTTCTCAGGCTGGGTCATGATTATGGACAGCTTTCGCTGCAGGACCTTCTGAGATGCTGTCTCGCCTTGAGCTAACCACATCTGATGTCCTGATGGTCTAGTAGCACTTGTGAGTCACCTTCTTGACGTACATGATTAAGCTCCCACCATGATTAATGCTTACAGCGCTGCTGAATTCTCGAATCTGATTATTTACAAGGTGTTGATTTAATTTCCTCGAGCCAGCTGGAATTCACATGCACTTGTTTGAATACATTATCATTGCTATAGTAACAACTTATTCACAGGGACACACACATACATATATACATGGTGGACAATCTACATAATCTAAGGCTAATAATAAAAAAACAAGTAAAATGTGTATTAATGAAGAAAAACGTATATTTAACAGTTATTCCACAAAATCGAGTCGTACATGAGCTCATAGCTGAAGAGGTGGGTAGTACTGAGTTGTCTACAAGCCATGTACAGTACGATGAGATTGAGTGGAATAACTTTTATTCTATCCACATTCACTGGATTTTGAGAAACAGCATTTTTATTTTTTGCAAATCCGATAAATAAAAACTTTATACAAAACACCCGACAATCATTTCCGCTTAGAATGTAAACAAACCAGCGAAAAGACAGGAACAGTTTGTGAAAATGTGATAATTCTTGAAAAATAAAAACGATACAATATTGTTATGAAGCTCTGGCACTGGAGACTCCTTCCATAAATATGAAGTAAACATCTCTTCAGGAAAAAAAAAACACTCCCCCCCCATATCAACATTACACACATTTTGCTAAATCTGTTTACATCACGCATCCAGCGTACAAGTCTCTGTGAATGATTTGTTACTATAGAAACAATAATTAACCAACACCTCCTGACCAGTCAGAACAGAGAACCCAACAGCGCTGTGGTATAATCAATCATTCTTTTATCTTCTGTCTAATGTCCTGACATCTTTTATTAACTTCCTCAGTGGTTGTCGGTCAGATGTGTCCGTCTGTATTGTCTTTCATTTCAGATTCTTTTGATGTTCTGCCTTCTTTCGTCTCTTTGTAATTAAATTTTTACTCTTCTTGAAGATTGATATTGGCTCCAAATCCAAAAACGTATTTAAAATATTGTTTTAATATAGTTTTATTTGTAAACCATATATATCACGTCCAGTGTTTTGACACGCACAAGGAAATCAGAATTATGTGATTATTTTGGATTTTAGTGAATATTAGTAAAGTCTGCACTCGTCACACTGAACTCCCCGGAGCAGACACACACACACACTTCACTTATTAATGATGCATGTACAGCATGGATTTCCGTTGTAATTCAGCTCCAGCTGTTTCATCAGCCGTAAGTCGTGTCTTCAATCTGGCCGAATGTCATGTTCCTCCCAGAGAAACCCCACACTCCGAGAGGTGATGATCAGCACATTTCCATTTATATCCACTAAACTTAATTCATAATTAACAGGAATGTTTCACCGAGGCACTGAGGTAAGGCTGAACAATGGGGGGGGGGGGGATCATGTGTAAAACTGAGAGTGTTTTGTTTAAGTTAAATGTAAGATTAAAATCTGATTAAACTGCATCACAGTATTGGGGCTTGTCTGACATTTTATACGAAAAAAGTGTTATGCCCAGGCTAGGGGACCTGAGACACAGCATGAAAATCACCCGTCCTCCTCATGTCCCAAGCAGCCGCTTGCAACACATTTTTTTTTTCAAAGTTTCGCAGTCTAGCAATTGTTCAATCAACAAACTCGCACAGAGTTCTTGGGCTTTCCCCAGAAATTTACATTGTAACAACAGTGACCAGAACTCTTTGGGCTAGTTTAGGTCAGCAGCTATCTGCTCAAAAGCACTAAAATAGGAGTCAACTTCGTACTCATGAAATGGAGGGACTAAATCTACATGCCTACTGATGCCAAACCCAGTACAAGGAGAGGCAGCATGTTGTTTCACAGACAACAGGGTGGAGGTGTTCCTTTCTCAAGCTCCAGAGCCCTGAGATGGAGGTGCATTATTTGCAGTTCAAGCTCTTTATTTCTATTTTTCACCTCCTTTATCTTAAGGACTAAATGGAGATCCTCTGTGGATGTGTTTACCATGGATCTCAGCAATCGGATCAGGCTCCACGCCAGCATTGAGCACGCCAGCAACCTCCGCCGCTTTCGCATCTGCCATAAGCGCGTCCACTTTCACCTCACTCACAGCCTCAGTCGGAACTGATTTGGGCAACACCCCTTTCTCCACCAACCTCTCAGTCAAAGCAAGTTTGAGCTCTGCTTTCCGGGCACATGAACATCATAATAGTTAGCCACAATCAACAAATCTGCTTTTTTTTTTTAATTTTTCAATCATTTCCCATGAAGGACTGGCCACAAAATCATCCAGTGCAAACTCCATAATTTCCCCACACACCAAAGAAAACTGCCAATCAGGGAAAAAAACTTCTCAAATTCAAAACAAAGCACGAGAAGAAAATAGACGAGCCCCCAATTCATGTTATGCCCAGTCTAGGGGACCTGAGACACAGCATGAAAAGCACCCATCCTCTCCATGTTCCAAGCAGACATATATATCACAATGAGCTCTGACTGATACATAGTTATCTATTTTTACCATAAGAGAATTTAATCTAAACAAAGGAATGACTTCAGGGTGGACCAAGGCCAAAACAATAATCAAAAGGTCAACCTAACTTAATACTGCTTACCGAACACAAACAAAACAAGTGTTGCCAGGCAAAACAAACCTCGCCTGGAAGCACTTACAATGAATATGAAGGAAGCGATCATGGAAAACGGTTTTGACCTTTTTAGTGACCTTGATTTTGACCTTGTGTGTGAACATACTTGGCCAGTAAACATGGTTCTGATTCGCACACCGTACTGCTCTCAGCCAATCAGAACACACCGTACTGAGAAAAGAAAAGAAAGAAGTAACCAACAAATTAGTGTGTATGTGTCAATATTTATTTCTTCTTTGGTCTTCCACGTTTGCTCTGACATTTGATGCATTTTAAATTCTTGGCTTTGTTAATTTCATCCTGGGTTTTATGCCGCAGTCCTTCACATGATGGATGATACCACTGTTTACATTTAGTACAACTGGAGTACAATTCACTATCCTCTGGCATATTGCAGGAATGGTATAACTGCTCCACTGTTGAGCCATATTGCTTTTGGGATCCTATTAACATCCAGAGGTTGTCAAAGAATGGAAATTGAACTAACTTTTTTTCTTTGAAACATTTTATTAGATGTTGCCTCATAACTGCTTTTTCATTATTGTTGATGGGCATACGCCATTGCAAATGGAAAAGGTATTAGCAATGGCAAAGAGCCCACAATCATTACCATTACCCTACATGTCACATGATATACAAGGTTAGTCAAAATTATGTTAACACTAATGGATTATTTTTCTCCTGAATACATGGTGCGCTGTGACCGATGCTGGTGTAATTGGGCCCTATTTTTTTGACACCCCAACAGTGACGTCAGACATCTACTTACAGATGGTGGGTGCAGCAGTACACCATTGATGAACTTCCACTACAGATCCGATTGGTGGGGTATTTCCAACAGGATGGCGCACCGCCGCATTTTGGCCATACTGTTCGTGCTTATCTCAACCACACGTTTCCAGGTCGATGAATAGGTCGTGGTGGACCATTGCCGTGGCCTCCACAATTCCCTGATTTGACGTGCTGTGATTTCTGGTTATGGGGGATGGTGAAGGAGCGCGTGTATAGCAGGAAAGTTCGTGATATCAATGACCTCAAGGACAGAATAAGGACTGTGGTATCATCTATTCCTTGCGAAATGTGTGTCCGGGCTTTAAATGGTACTGTTGCTTGCTGGTTTTTGTGTGTTGAACACGATGGCGAACAGGTTGAGACCATCCTATAAATCATCTTGCACATATGATGTACGTTTTGTGAATAAATGGTTTCTACCATATAAGTGTTAACATAATTTTGACTAACCCTTTATAATTAATGGTCAACAGTTTGGACTTGGGTGACACAACTTTACAGATTGCTTTGATCACTTTCAAGCACAAGTAAGACCCCCCTGGACTGTCAAAGACATTAACTTTACCATCTTCACAATCGGCAGTTGAGAAAATAATCCATTGGTTTCCACTACCTTCCAAGTCAGTATTTATGATACTGGCAGTGCTTTCATTGCACCAACCTCTATGCAAGAACCCCACCTACGAGTACAGTCCCTGCATAGATGGGAACTGGTGTTCCATTAGAGCTAAAGCAAAGTCAATGATAATATCACTTAGCCAAGCTGTATTGCTTAGCAATATATCTCGGTCATTCACCCCTGTATCTACAGGGTATATTGGACTTACTGATATCCAAACTGTCTTTGAATATTTCATATCCTTCTCAAGATCCATCCATTATCTGTAGCCACTTATCCTGGACAGGGTCGCAGGCAAGCTGGAGCCTATCCCAGTTGACTATGGGTGATAGGCGGGGTTCACCCTGGACAAGTCGCCAGGTCATCGCAGGGCTTCTTCTCAAGATCATCATCATCATCATCATCAATGTCAATAATTTCACCTTCATCAATCTTCTTCTTCTCCTTTAACTCTTTAGTTACTTTAGTTTAGTTACTGAATCAGGAGCAGCTACTACTTATTATGTCCCCTTTTCTGGGACGCTTTCTCTCTGGTTTTGCTCTACCCTCTCTGGCGTTTCTTCGCAAGGTTGTTAAGTTTCTCCTTTTAAGTGCAACATCATTCTCCTCACTATGCATCTCATCTCATTATCTCTAGCCGCTTTATCCTGTTCTACAGGGTCGCAGGTAAGCTGGAGCCTATCCCAGCTGACTACGGGCGAAAGGCGGGGTACACCCTGGACAAGTCGCCAGGTCATCACAGGGCTGACACATAGACACAGACAACCATTCACACTCACATTCACACCTACGGTCAATTTAGAGTCACCAGTTAACCTAACCTGCATGTCTTTGGACTGTGGGGGAAACCGGAGCACCCGGAGGAAACCCACGCGGACACGGGGAGAACATGCAAACTCCGCACAGAAAGGCCCTCGCCGGCCACAGGGCTCGAACCCGGACCTTCTTCCTGTGAGGCAACAGCGCTAACCACTACACCACCGTGCCGCCCCCTCACTATGCATGTTGAGAAAAATTTTCACAGCAAGTATATTGACACACCCAGTTTTAGCAGGACAAGAGCAACATTCAGGAGAATCTCTGACCGTCTCGGCACTACATGCCATGACAGTGAACAGACCCAACATGGCGCTAAAAGAAATCGTATAATTTGCAATGATTTCTTTTGCTTGCATATATTTAACGTTTGAGTATACTGCTGTTGGAATTGGCTCTGATGTGATGAAAGTCTCACCTTTTTTAGATTCAATGATGTTTTCTGTGGCGGCACGGTGGTGTAGTGGTTAGCGCTGTCGCCTCACAGCAAGAAGGTCCTGGGTTCGAGTCCCGTGGCTGGCGAGGGCCTTTCTGTGTGGAGTTTGCATGTTCTCCCCGTGTCCGCGTGGGTTTTCTCCGGGTGCTCCGGTTTCCCCCACAGTCCAAAGACATGCAGGTTAGGTTAACTGGTGACTCTAAATTGACTGTAGGTGTGAATGAGAGTGTGAATGGTTGTCTGTGTCTATGTGTCAGCCCTGTGATGACCTGGCGACTTGTCCAGGGTGTACCCCGCCTTTCGCCCGTAGTCAGCTGGGATAGGCTCCAGCTTGCCTGCGACCCTGTAGAAGGATAAAGCGGCTAGAGATAATGAGATGAGATGATGTTTTCTGGTGATGCTGTTTGGCATATTGTCTACATCATGTGTTAAATCTTTGAAAAGTCAAGTCAAGTTGATTTGTATAGCGCTTTTAACAATAAACATTGTCGCAAAGCAGCTTTACAGAATTTGAATGACTTAAAATATGAGCTAATTTTATCCCTAATCTATCCCCAATGAGCAAGCCTGTGGCGACGATGGCAAGGAAAAACTCCCTCAGACGACATGAGGAAGAAACTTCGAGAGGAACCAGACTCAAAAGGGAACCCATCCTCATTTGGGCAACAAAAGACAACATGACTAGAACAATAACAGTCCTAACATAAAGTCAGCTTCGTTGATGCTATAAACCCCCCACTGACGGAAACCTGAGCGCAAAACCGTTCACAACAATCGCAGTCCCAAAGTCAGCAAGTCAACTGCAGTCCCCAGCCACAAAAGCACCAGTGCAAGAGTCCAGAGTGTCCTCCAGGTGCGACCCCCAACTGTCCACATGGTGCCGCCCTCCACAGGAGCGATGTGATGAGACTCCAACCAGACACAGGGCATCAGGATGGATCAGGCAGGTTCGAGGAGCAGAAGAGGTCAGCATTTCGATCCCAGGACCGACATGTAACTCAGAGCGACAGATTTGGGGGGGGGGGGGGGGGGAGAGAAAAAAACTGTTTCAAAACAAAATTGCCTATACCCAATTTTCACCTGCTTATCTCATTTCGATAGTACCTCTGTAACATTTGAATGCTCAATATAATTGCATCTAGAGGTACTTCATGCCCATCTTGAAGGGACTTCAGGGCTCCCTCATGGTTGTCTACCCACCTTTTTATATCATTCATGAGGTGCCTATGACAACCAATATGCACCGACTTTGCTACCGAGTTAACGGCATTGTTAATTGCGTTTTCTTCATTGGTGGCAATAGGTATACCATCATGTTTTACACCTGACAGTATTGTTTTGAAGAATATTTCATGATGTTCATCGAGTTTTCTCTCATGAATCAAAACCCCGGCTAATTGAACCGGGTTGCTCTCAAAAGCAATATGGTGAAATAGCAGTGGAGAGATGTAGAATTCCCCAAGGGAAAAGATGATTGGTTGATTGGTTATCATAACTCAGTAATTGCTCTTTTGAATTTAATGCAAGAACAGAGGAGAGCTCATTTGTCATTTCAGGTATACCTACAACCACAAGTAAGTCTGGATAAGTGGCGATGTCTCTAATAAGTCCAGGACTTGAGTATGCAAGTTCATGTACATTTGAAATTGAATCTCTGGACAGTCTGTTTTGTTTATTCACTTTTGCTTTAACATTTTGCAATTTCTTGATGTTTCTTGGACGATCATTGAACAAATCATGTGGCCTTGCAACTGATTTTGCAACTTCCTCTGTGTATATTTTATGGGTAGTTCAGATCCATTAACTTTCTTTTCAAGGGAAGCTATAACTGATGGCTTAGTACAAAATACAACTTGGTTTGTTTTGTGGAATTTCCATGGGCTGCTGGTTGGGATAAATTTTCATTACCAATATAATGTATTAAAATTCTGTTGCCTTTGGGATACAAGGTAAACACAGATGTGGTGAAATCTTTGCATATCCCAGATTGAGTTTTTAATTAGAAATACACTTTGAATATACGTGGTTTACTTCTGGGCAACTTTGAAGTGCCATTATTCTCCCATCTGTGGCCATCGGCACGCCAGTCATCTTTGAAGGGACCCTCTGGCTCAAGCAGGTATACTTCACCATCTCAACCAAAAAATTTACTTAAATGTAACTTAATATAAAAGAAATAATTTAATAACTAAAGTACCTTTAGGCCTGAATGGCAACTTGGGAGAGCAAATCAAACTGTCATCATGAAGAATAGCTTCTGCTTCTTCTGTAGTAAATGGGCAACTTCTTCCTGTCTGGTGAGGTTCTGGATCCTTGTCCAGTTTAACGCTTAACGTTGCATCAACCATTTCTCTGTCTCTCTCTCTCTCTCTCTCTCTCTCTCTCTCACACACACACACACACACACACACACACACATACAAATAATACAGTAATAATAATAAATGACAGGGTGTCACTAATGTCCAGCATGACTACCTGTTCTGACATTTCAAGCCTATATCCCACAATACACTGTAAATGTCTCATTTATGACATCGCGCCACGTCCTGTTCCATCCCGTTTCGTTTTCCCGCCACGTCCCGGTATTACAATAG
Source organism: Neoarius graeffei (assembly GCF_027579695.1). NCBI lineage: Eukaryota > Metazoa > Chordata > Actinopteri > Siluriformes > Ariidae > Neoarius > Neoarius graeffei. The sequence goes on along the minus strand of NC_083591.1, from coordinate 54,628,416 downwards.
CAGGATGACTCCTAGATTACATGAGTATGACATGAGAAGAAATGACAAGTCAACACAAGAATTTTTCAACACATTATTTATTAATTAACAAACCTCACGGAGTCCACCAGGGGGTGAGATATTGTTTTCGGTGGGGCTTCTTTGTCTCATCTCATCTCATTATCTCTAGCCGCTTTATCCTTCTACAGGGTCGCAGGCAAGCTGGAGCCTATCCCAGCTGACTACGGGCGAAAGGCGGGGTACACCCTGGACAAGTCGCCAGGTCATCACAGGGCTGACACATAGACACAGACAACCATTCACACTCACATTCACACCTACGCTCAATTTAGAGTCACCAGTTAACCTAACCTGCATGTCTTTGGACTGTGGGGGAAACCGGAGCACCCGGAGGAAACCCACGGGGACACGGGGAGAACATGCAAACTCCACACAGAAAGGCCCTCGCCGGCCCCAGGGCTCGAACCCAGGACCTTCTTGCTGTGAGGCAACAGCGCTAACCACTACACCACCGTGCCGCCCGTGCTTCTTTGTGTTCTGATTATTTCTTTGTTTTTTTGTTCGCAACATTATGGGAAAATAGCTGGACCAATCTTCAGGAAACTTTCAGGATAGATGAGCATTGGTCTCAGATAGAACCTCCAACATTTTGAGGGTCATCTGGTCAAGGTCACCAAAAAGGTCAAAATATATTTTTTTCACAATATCTTCCTTCATATTCATCATATTTACTTCAACCCAAATCCAAAATGTTCATCTTTCAATTCTGCTTCCATTGATATGCTACATGATGGGGTATCTCTCATAGTTTTCTTAGCGGTTGGGGTCAAGGTCACAGGTATTCAGAGGCTCATAACTGGGAAATGGTTCAAGATAGAGAGATACTTAATATTATCGACATATAAGAAGTCATATATGGGCTTTCATTTTGCACCATGACCTTTGACCTTGAGTGACCTTGAAAGGTCAAACTCAAGGTCACAGGTTTTCAGAAGCTCATAACTTTAAAATGGTTAATGACAGACAGATATTTACCATTAGCAACATATAAGAAGTCCCATATGGGCTTTCAGTTGCCACCATGATCTTTGACCTTGAATGACTTTGAAATGTCAAACTCGAGGTCATGGATTTTCATAGGACTATAACCTGACAGCTGATGATTGATAAATATTACCATTATCAACATATAGTTAGTCCTATATGGACTTTCATTTAGCACCATGAATGTTGACCTTGAGTGAGCTTGAAATATCAAAATGAAGGTCACAGATTCATCTTGTAAGGTGAATAAGCCAGACTGCCGGGCGAGATTTGTTTTGCCTGGCAACACTTGTTTCCCTGTGTAATTTACTTACTTTAAAAATCAACATTGACAGCTACACACAATGGAGCAACCTGGCAGCCTGCCACTAATCCCTTTACAAAATCCTTTACCCTTTTGCTTTTTTGGTGTCTGGCTAAGTTTTGGATGAGCTCAAGTCCCAGCTCTAATAGTAACGGTTCACCACTATATGGGACATAACAAAAGCATGAACCAGAGTTTGTATATCATTATTAGACAGGAATGGGCAAAGGCATGCAGTGTTACAGACACGCTTTCAGCGGCTGCCATCCTAGTTGCTTTGTATATCCACCATCATGACGGATGCTCATGACATAGCACATTTTGATCATGTGGTTGCAAGTCATCTATATCTCCTGTTCCACACTCCAGCCCAGTCGATGGCAGTAATACACCATTAAGTTGGTTTGCCAACCGCCAAAAAACCCTAAAGAAGAGGAAGAACATAGCGGAGTGCGTTACTGAACCAACTGAGAATTAAATAAAAGCTCTACTCGAAAACAAAACCCCCCAAAATACAAAAATGCAACAAAATATGGAATGAAAGTATGTGATGTTAAGAACATCCATCCATCCATTATCTGTAGCCACTTATCTTGTACAGGGTCGCAAGCAAGCTGGAGCCTATCCCAGCTGACTATGGGTGAGAGGCAGGGTACACTGTGGACAAGTCGCCAGGTCATCACAGGGTGACACATAGACACAGACAACCATTCACACTCACATTCACACCTACGGTCAATTTAGAGTCTCCAGTTAACCTAACCTGCATGTCTTTGGACTGTGGGGGAAACCGGAGCACCCGGAGGAAACCCACGCGGACACGGGGAGAACATGCAAACTCCACACAGAAAGGCCCTCGCCGGCCACGGGGCTCGAACCCGGACCTTCTTGCTGTGAGGTGACAGCGCTAACCACTACACCACCGTACCGCCATGATAAGAACGTATCTTTTTAAAAATAATTTTTCAAGAATTATTATGGCATTTTCCATAAATTGCTCCTGTCATTTCACTGATTTGTTTATATTCTAAGCGGAAGTGATTTTGTCTGATGTTTTGTATAAAGTTTTTATTTATCAAATTTGCAAAAAAATAAAAATGCTCCATTTCTCAAAATCCAGTGAAATGTGGATAGAATAAAACAGTTATTCCACCCAATCTCATCGTACATGGCTTATAGACAACTCCATGCTACACGCCTCACCAGCTATCAGCTCATGTACGACTCAATTTCGTGGAATAACTGTTAATTGCACTGCAACAATATTTAGTGAAATATTTTTATGTAACATTGACACAACGCGGTTTCCATGGAAATGATCACATTTTATTATTTTATCATTTCACAAATGCTATTTGTGCATCTGAAAATTCAAATCAGGTGTAGAGGGGGAAAATAGCTTCTGACATAAAATTCACTTCATAAATTGCTTGTTAAATTTAGACTGCTATTAAAATAAAAATATAAAGAAATAATAAAATAAAAAAAACAGTCTGTTATTGTGTGTGCGGAAATGACTTAGGACACTCAGAAAAGCGTGTGCTTCGTGCTAAAAATTGTAACATATAAGAAGAACAAAAAGTGGCTGAAACACCCAACAATGAAAATCAGAGCATGATGTGGGCGGAGCTTCGTTAAAACTGATCGCTTACTCACCTGTTAATGATTAACCACAGAATATAAAGAGAAATTTACAGAAGTTTACAGAAATCACTGTGCCGAGGAACTCGGGTTATGTTGGGTGATTGGCCATGAAAAAAAAAAAATATATATATATATATATATATATATATATATATATATATATATATATATATAATTTTTTTTTTTTTAAAGGGGCAGCAGTACAAAATAGAGCTTTGAAGCTTTGGGAAATTATCTATTATTAAATTGAAAACTGAAGCTAGGAGAAGAAAGATGAGCTCTTGCTGTCCTGGCTCTCTTAAGTGTTTGAGCAGCATTGAGCCTTTTTAAAATGTACCGTAATTGCTTCATTGTGTGTGATGATTTCTCTGAGCCTGCCAGTGGATTTAACTCTGCTAAATGGATCTTTTAAATGAATGCAATTTCCATATCTATCCATGCAGCTCTGCGTGGCACTGACACACTCATATAACTTAACTTTGTCTTCAACACAAGGCTTTATATACAGTGCAACACACAGTGAGGACATGTGTACTGTGTTGTGCTATAAATAATAATAATAATAATCATTTACATTTATATACCAGGTGGCACGGTGGTGTAGTGGTTAGCGCTGTTGCCTCACAGCAAGAAGGTCGGGGTTCGAGCCCCGTGGCCGGCGAGGGCCTTTCTGTGCGGAGTTTGCATGTTCTCCCCGTGTCCGCGTGGGTTTCCTCCGGGTGCTCCGGTTTCCCCCACAGTCCAAAGACATGCAGGTTAGGTTAACTGGTGACTCTAAATTGACCGTAGGTGTGAATGTGAGTGTGAATGGTTGTCTGTGTCTATGTGTCAGCCCTGTGATGACCTGGCGACTTGTCCAGGGTGTACCCCGCCTCTCGCCTGTAGTCAGCTAGGATAGGCTCCAGCTTGCCTGCGACCCTGTAGAAGGATAAAGCGGCTAGAGATAATGAGATGAGATGAGATTTATATAGCGCCTTTCTTAAAATCACAGCACCCCCATAAGCACCGGATTTGATTCGAATCGAAATAGAAAGCAAAGATGGATGAGAGAAGAGTACAAGAGTATAATGAAAGCATACTATACCACCATGCTAGAACCATCAGAAGTCTCCAACACAGAGCAGACATATGCAATATGGAGGAAGTTGAACCCAACTTCCAGACCTAATCTTGATAAAAACAAACTTGCAAATGTAAGAAGAGTTATAATCAAATGGAAGCGACTGATGGATGCAGTTAGATGAAATAAGAGAGGAAATAAAAGAAGACCTACAATCAAACCCACACCCTGAAGAAGCATCAGCCACCCCTGATCAAACCCCAGAGACAACCACCTTCTCTGAAGCAGAACCTGGTCAACTAATGGATGAACCAGTTATGGAAGCAAGCTGTGCAGAATGCTGTGCAGTTAAAGAGGAAATACTGTTTAAATGGATATAGGTGACACATCAAATGTTCATACATGTCAACCCCTCACGGCTCTCACCTGTACTCCCTGGTAAAGAAATCCATAATTTCCATACCAAATCCGTAGTAATATTTCATGCATAATAAAAATGTATCAGATCTTACCTAATACCAGATACAACCTTTGTTGGCTTTTGTGTGAAGAAATTAATTGACGGCTGTCTCTTTTTCTGGTTTGCATTCTTCACATGCATTTGAGATTTCATGTGTTCCCTCACGTCGTAAATTCCAGAGGCAAACACTTTCACGTCTCTACAACAAATTGTGCAGTTGACATACTCAGCACCCATTTTGGAAGCGATAATTATTCCATTGAATGTTTCTGTCCATTTGGGAAGAAAGCGACCTCCAGTTTTAGATGTTTTGAGTTTTTTCTTCGGTGGTGCCGACATCTTGACCTCTTTCTTGACCTGTCTATTGTTACGTTACATGTGCTGTAATTTCCCGCTCGGTGTGCAGGAAAATCACAATTGCGCATGCTCAGACATTCAGAATGGCTTGTTGGTACTAGCGGAAGTACCGGTTGAGTAATTCTAAATGTAGAAAATGGCGGCTCCCATGCATTTTCGTATTTCATGACGATTTTTTGATGGTAATAAATCAAAATAATTTTAAGGTCAAAATGTAGAAAAATCTGTAGTTGAATACCACTACGCCCATACCATTTTTAAAATGCCAAAATCCGTAGGGAATACGGGAAATCCGTAGGGGTTGACATGTATGAGTGTTTGAGGAGAGAAGTAAACTACCACGCATAAGCTATGGTAAGAAAACATCTGTTTTGATAAACTTGGCAAACAATGCAATAAAAGATATCAAAGAGGATCTTGGAAGGGCATTGTCCCTTACAGAAATTAATCAACTATGCTATGCTACTGCAGTCGCCATTACAGAAAGAACTGGAGTAAGAACAAAAAAGAACAGAGAAATCCATCATCAGCCAAGTCAACCAAAATGGAAGGAAAGACTGCAGAGGCAAATAGCAGCTATGAGGAGGGATCTACCAAACCTTATGGAAATAGAAAAAGGAAATATTACAAACCAGTGAAAGATAAAGAAACTAAACCGCCAATACAACATCAAATTGGAGAGAGATATTGCAACTGCTTAAGAAAAATTTAAACAGCAAATTCGAACCAAATCTTAAAGGGTTAGAAGATTTGAAAAACAATCGAAACAGTTCCAGCAAAATAAGCAGTTCAGGACAGATGCAAAAAACTTCTACAGGGAACTTGGCAAAAAGCAGATAAAGCTAGAAGACCCACCAGAAAAAGATGAAATTGAAAACTTCTGGAGTATGATATGGGAAAATGAAGAATTTCATAATGAGAATGCACAATGGATTGGGGAGCAAGGAGAACTTCTGCAAGATCAAACAACGCAAAGCTGGGATGAAATCAATGTATGTGAAGTCACTACTGCCTTGAAGAAATCCAGTAACTGGAAAGTGCCTGGGCCAGACAAAGTGCCAAATTTCTGGCTTAAGAACTTACCCCCACTGCATGATGATATAGCAGTGAGATACACTGCTATCATAAAAGGTACAGATGAAGATATAGAGTGGCTGACACAGGGACTAACATTCCTCTTACCGAAAAATGAGGACGCAAAAGACCCAAAGAACTGTAGGCCTATAATGTGCCTACCCACTATGTACGGTATAAGATATTAAACGTTTAATTATAACTGAAAGAACTTATACTTTCCTTGAAAGTAACAATCTGCTCCCTATGGAACAAAAAGGATGCAGGAGGGGATCTTATGGATGTAAGGATCAATTACTTGTAAACAAGATGATCCTTGAAGACATGAAAAGCAGAAAACGGAACCTGAGTACAGCGTGGGTTGATTACCATAAGGCCTTTGACAGTGTTCCACACTCATGGATCCAAAAGGTGATGGAGCTATACAAGTTATCACCAGCCGTTATCAACTTCATGAAAAATAGCATGAGATTATGGAGTACGGCAATGATCCTTACACACCTCAAAGGAACAATAAAATCAAGACCCATCCAGATCAAATGTGGCATTTTCCAAGGAGACTCCCTGTCGCCATTGTTGTTCTGTCTATCACCAGCACCTCTCAGCAACATGCTCAACAAAACGGGATATGGCTATAAACTTGATACTGAAACAGTTAATCACCTAGGAGACTCCCTGTCGCCATTGTTGTTCTGTCTATCACCAGCACCTCTCAGCAACATGCTCAACAAAACGGGATATGGCTATAAACTTGATACTGAAACAGTTAATCACCTATTTTATATGGATGATCTGAAATTGTTCACTCAAAATGATGAACAGCTAGAGGGGGTACTTGTGTCCGTAAAGCTCTTTACTGATGATATAAAGATGGCATTTGGACTCAACAAATGCGCTAAAGCTACGTTTAAACATGGAAAGCTTACCCAGACAACCTCTATACAACTTGATCTTGACAGAACAATCCAAGAACTTGACCAGGAACAGTTTTATAAGTACCTCGGAGTAGGCGAGGCTGAAGGTATTCAACATCAAACAATGAAAGATAAAATTCACAGAGAATATTACAGGCATGTCCGATTGGTATTAAGACATGAACTTAATGCAAAGAACAGGATCATGGGTATTAATACCCTTGCTGTGCCACTGGTGACCTACAGTTTTAATGTTATTGACTGAAAGATCAGTGAAATACAGAAACTGGGTACAAAAACTAGGAAGCTATTTACAATGCATCGTATGCACCACCCCAAAGCAGATGTAGAGAGCACGGGCGATTGCTCTAAGACAACGAGGGAGGCTCAGCCTCCTCTAAAAATGACGAACATCATGTAGGATGAATTGCGCTAGGATTATGTTATAGCCGACCTTATAACATTGCTATTTCAGATCCGGAATCATAGAAATATATGTGCTCAACCCAACTACAGTCAAGTCAAGTTTATTTGTATAGCGCTTTTAACAATAAACATTGTCGCAAAGCAGCTTTACAGAATTTGAATTTGATGCAGTGCGAAATAATTCCGTTATAACTTTCCCCAGTTCACCTAATGTGTGTGTGAGTTTTTCCCCCTCGTGACAGCGCAATGCAGCCCAGCCTCAGTGGACTTCAATGGCATTTGGGAACTATGCGCTTTTCAATATCAAAATGCAAGACGATTATTGGACAAATACTGTGAAAACGCCCGCCCCACGGACTCCCAGCCTCAGTGGACTTCAATGGCATTTGGGAGCTATGCGCTTTTCAATCTCAAAATGCAAGACGGTTATTGGACAAATACTGCGAAAAATGCCCGCCCATGGACTCCGAGCCTCACAGTGGGAGGGACACGGCAGTTTCCGCAAGGAGACTGGTGATTGGTGAAAGCGGCCGGATATTTTCTTTGATTGACAGCTCGTTTCAAATATAGACAGGCAGCGGTGAATCTCAGTTCAGTCCCATGCGGATTCACAAGTGCTGTGGTGTATTGTAAGAGATCAGCTTACATTTCGATTTCATTCATTACATACGGGTTCTACCAGCTTTTTTAGTTTGTATATATTTTCATTGTAAATAAAGTGTAAATATAGTGTTGTCAAGTTTGCTATCTTAGTTCCAGAAATTTCGTTTATTTGAATGACTGAACTTGAACTTGAGGGGGCTAGTCAGCTAGCAAGAAAGCTGCGCACGGATGCCAAGCATTGCTGATTTAATTTTGGCAAAGCCATTTGCCAGTCTTCCTTTCGAGGAAAAAATTAAAATTAAAGAGCAGGGTAGACCAACGCCTCAAATTGACTTGGTGAAAAAGGTAGGGAATAATACTCGTTCCTTTCAGCTCTCCTGGTACGAGAAAGTGAATTGGCTAACAGCAAGTGACCCACATCAACAACAATAAATAGGCTACTTTAGTAATATGTCATGGATGGACCAAAAATATAGAATCTATTTAAAATGTTTATACTGAGTATATTATATTGGAATATATATTTTTCTGGATATGAATTAAAAACAGCTACAATTTGGAAAACATTTTTAAACAAAAACACAGCCGAGAACATTTCACACTACAGACCTGGATTAAAAGTGAAGGGTTATCAAAATTGTCAATAAAACATTTCTCAGTCAAAATAAGTAAAATATAGGGAAAGTGTCATTGAATGAAATGTGTGGCACCCAGCTCTATGTTTGGCTCCCCGAGGTCAGTGCTTGTGCCTATTCCAGAACACTCTGCTGTTACTGCTGAGGTTCTTGACAAAGAGCTGCTTTCAATAATGATCAATTTTTAAACATGCCACAATTTTAAAATATAAAATGTTAAAATATACCACCCCCAACACCACCATCATGTATATTGGACAGTAGGCTAATGGGCCAAAAGAACCTGTTATTTCACAGTTTGTGACCCTGCCAACAATCAGCCAGATCAGAGGCAAGAGTATGGGCAAAATTGATGTGTTTTTTCTTTTAAAATCTGGAAATATCGTAACCGACCAGCCTCCCCTGTTTGAAAGACTACCAGCCGCCACTGGTAGAGAGACTATACATACCACGTGCACATGGGGGCAGAGGTCTACTGCAGCTTGAGTTAGAGTACAAGATAACAACTCTCCAAGTGTAGCTTGAACACAGTACTGACAACTTAATGCAACTGGTTTATAAACACCATCAGAAGAAAAAATTATACTCGGTTGTGAAAGAGGCTGTTAAGTTCAGATCACACTTGGGTATAGCCTCTAGCCCCGAGGTGACTCACTCAACATCAAATGTGAAAGCAAGAAATGAGCGAACAAAAGCAAAAAGAGCTGGACTGTCAAAACTTGAAGAAAAATGGATAGAAAAACCATTACACGGACGATTTCCACAGAGGACGCAGAAACCAGATGAGGATATTAGAAGGACACATGAATGGCTAAGAAGCTCAAGATTAAAATCAGAAATGGAGGGATTTATTTTAGCAGTGCAGGATCAAAGCCTGCCAACGTGTGTTTACTACCACCACATCATAAATGATGGCGCAGATCCTATGTGCAGAGTATGTGGATCTTTTCAAGAGATGGTCAATCATATTATTTCAGGATGTCCAGTGTTGGCTAAAACTGAGTACATAACTAGGCATAATAATGTTGCTGCCTATATCCATCAAAATATCCTCAGGCACTACAATACTGAAACTAAAGAAAGCTGGTATGAACATCAACCAAAAACAGTGGAAGAAAACAACATGGTCATGATTCTTTGGGACATGCCAATCATGACTGACAGAGCCTTAAGCAACAACAGGCCTGATATCACCATCAAAGACCATAGCACCAAACAATGTACCCTGATTGATATCACCATTCCATCAGACAGAAATGTGTCAATGAAAGTATTTGAAAAGTTAGCGAAATACAAAGATCTGGAAATCAAAGTGTCTAGAATGTGGGGCATGAAGACTAAAATGATCCCAGTTGTAATTGGAGTGCTTGGGATGATTAAAAAAAGGAGTGAGTGAGTACCTTGGGAGAATAGCAGGGGGTAGTGAGATCAACCAAATTCAGAAAATAACGTTGCTGGGAACTGCACATATCCTACGGAAAGCACTTTCTATTACATGATTGACAGTTACTGTATATTCCCCAGGTGTATGGTATATGCCTGGATATAACTTGTATAGAAATGAAATCAATGAACCCTATAATAATAATAAGTTACATTTATATAGCACCTTTCTCAAACTCAAGGTTGCTTTACATAGGTCAAAGAAAACAACACACAAAAAAAGTTGCTAAAGAGTGGTGAGTTTATGCAGTGATGGAGGAGAAGTGTTCATGAAACAGAAAGGTTTTGAGATGAGATTTGAAAAAAGGAAGGGAAGAGCAGTCACAAAGGGGTTGGGGGGGGGGGGAATTCCAGAGCTTGGCTTGACTTACGGATTTGTTCTAGCGAGCTCAAGCTAGGTGTAGCGCAGTTTTGTTTTTTTTCAAAACTTGGACCACTTGAAAGGTGATTGTTTTGGGCCCTTGCCTTTCTATGCCAAAAGCATAAATGCAAAAGGTACGTTTGTTGGTGGATCTAGAATCTATCCCGGGAATACACCCTGGATGAGACACCAGGCTGTTCCAAGGCGCACAAACACACATTCAGACAATTTAGTCATCAATCCACCTCCCTTGGCGTACACCGGAGAACCCAAAGGAATTCCAAAATTCAGGGGGATTTGACTGAACCACAAGATTCGGATTGAATCCTGGACCTCGGAGCTTCAAGGCAGCAATTTTAAGACTAAACCTGAAAGTTCTGCTCTGCCATACCACTTTATATCCCTGATGGGAAAATGAGGAGTTGTGCAAACTAGCTTTCCTCATACCATTTTTCATCTTACATATTAACTTCATCGTTGGTTCCTTCCCACTCGCAATCCATCACCACCTTCTGCCTCCACGTGCCATTCTGAGACAGCAAAGGGATTTTGCTCACATGAAGATGGAGTGCTGAGATCTGCTTTGCTTCAAAGCCAGACTGGGAGTAGTGCGCTTCACTTCTTGCCTCATAAATCTCTGACATTTCCTCCGAGATGCAGTGGCAGGTGCTGCAAATTGCTTGACTCCTTTGGCAGCTGCTCCTCTACTGTACAAACCCACTTGAGTAACAATGTGCTCGTGGTGTTCGAGGCATCTGTCAGAAGATTGGGGACTTCCCTGAATCCCACTCAGGAACTTCCATCAGTATCTGTTCTGCGCTAATGTTAATGCCAATAGTTGTGGCCTGAACTCAGATTAGAGTCAGGGTTTTGCCCGGAGTTGCGATCAATAGCCATTTTCACTCATTCCTCCTCATGTCCAAGTTTAATGGCAGGAAGAAGAAAGCATTGACCAATGGGTGAGATTTCTACTCCCATGATATGTCAGTTTGCAGACCTCGTTGGTGTGAATAAAGTTGTGGAACCAGAGGGATGATTTGTGTTTTCTGATATTTCAGAGCAAATTTTAAGATCTTCATGGGTCAGGGTTTTCAGACTTTCAACTGAAGGGCTCTGGAGTGGCACAATTCTCCAACTCAGAATCCATCAGTGGCTCATAATTGACTGAGCCCCATATGACGGACCACCTTCCTGTTTTATCTGTTGATAGTAGCAAAACTAGTGACAAGCATAGGAATGGCAAACTCATTTTAGCTAATATAGCCTAAGGTCATGTGGACCAGACTTAAAACTCAATTTAGTAGTCCAATAAAACCTCAACATCTCCTCTTAAATGTGTTCTATTTCTCAGAATTTACCTGAAAGTTTTATTCCGAATGCACAATCGGATAGAACATACTGTACGTCCATCCCATCCAATATCTGTAGCCGCTTATGCTGTACAGGGTTGCAGGCAAGCTGGAACCTATCCCAGCTGACCATGGGCGATAGGCGGGGTACACCTTGGACAAGTCGGCAGGTCATCGCAGGGCTGACGCATAGAGACAAACAACCATTCATGCTCACGTTCACACCTATGGTCAGTTGAGAGCCACCAATTAACCTGCATGTCTTTGGACTGTGGGGGAATTTGTTGGGATATTTGGCCTTGATTTTCTCATTTAGTGCCCAGTCCCACATCATCAATAACTATAACTACAACTATGACTATACCTGAATGTAGTTCCGGTCTGGAGCAGTCACACCACAACTATAATCCTGACTATAATATCAGTTGTTTCTGCCACTCAGGGAAATAAATGCATGCAACCTAGGAATCGTCGTGGACGTTTTTTCCAAGTAGTAGCACATTATTCTGAGTCATACTGTACAGCTTGGACTTCAAAACAACCCATGTACACACTCTAGTGGTTGATAAAATACGGATAGGTCACAGATTACGGAAATATAATAAAGGATACAAAATATCCTTTGTGGTTACAAATTTTAATACGGATGCATCACGGATGCTAATAATTTACGGATTGGTCATGGCCGTTTCAGTATATTACAGATTGGTTACCGATTTCATACGGATGATGCATCACGGATAAAAAAAAAATTAACAAGTCTAAAACAATTAAATGTTTGGACTGCCGAAGTTCATAATTAAAATATCTTACCTGCATTTATATGTTTACTTTATTAATTAGGGCCCGAGCCCTATAGGGCGAAGGCCCTATTGATCTTGTTCGGTTTTTTATTATTATTATTATTATTATTATTATTATTCTTATTCTTATTATTATTATTATTATTATTCCTTAGTCGCGGTCGCTGTTCGGCCTTTTTTGGGGCACTTCCTGTGGACGAAAACGCGCATATTTTGGATCATTTTATCGGCATCCCCTACGCTACTCAGATCCAAAACCCCAGATCTGGGCGGGGCTCTGGGCCTCTATAGCGCCCCCTAACGCCTTGAAAATTTTGCCTTTTTTCGAAGGCTCCTGGTTGCCATATAGTTTGTCGTAGAGGAACGAAATTTGGTTCACATATGTATCTTACTGAGACGAACAAAAAAAGTTCTATGAATGCATAGCCACGCCCAACAGGGCGAAGGCCCTATTGATCTTGTTCGGTTTTTTATTATTATTATTATTATTATTATTATTATTATTATTATTATTATTATTATTATTCCTTAGTCGCGGTCGCTGTTCGGCCTTTTTTGGGGCACTTCCTGTGGACGAAAACGCGCATATTTTGGATCATTTTATCGGCATCCCCTACGCTACTCAGATCCAAAACCCCAGATCTGGGCGGGGCTCTGGGCCTCTATAGCGCCCCCTAACGCCTTGAAAATTTTGCCTTTTTTCGAAGGCTCCTGGTTGCCATATAGTTTGTCGTAGAGGAACGAAATTTGGTTCACATATGTATCTTACTGAGACGAACAAAAAAAGTTCTATGAATGCATAGCCACGCCCAACAGGAAGTGAGGTAATTTTACTTTTGTGCGAAATGCATGGCCACGAAGACGGCGCAACTCCTCCTAGACCGTTCATGGGAATGTCACCAAAATTGATACACATCATCTACAGACATGGCTGACAAAAGTTACTAAATATGTTTCACGTAGGATAAAACGTTCAGAAGTTATACGTCAATCAATTTTCACTTCAAAATTTTACATGCTAAAAAATTCATAACAAATCTTCTAATTGCTCAAAACTGCTCATACTTCACACGCAAATCACTCATTGGGCTTCTGACATGTTACCCAATTTCTGTGATATTTCGCCACTGGGGGCGCTATTTTTGGGCAAAAAATCCAATCTTTCCTCAAATTTGGTCAAACTTCACGGCCACCCTCTTACTACGTCCCATGTCATGTATACCGCATTTTGGGAATTTTCGTCCATGGGGGGCGCTGTTTTTGGCCGACGCAATTGCTCCAAAACGGGTTTTTGGTAAATAATTCCATAATGCTTTTCCTTCACACCACTACCTTGTGATAGTGCGTTCCTGTTGTAGACACTTATTTTTCCAACTCATAATCGCTCATGTACAGCATAGCGCCACCTTCTGACATGGGAAAAACCAAAAAATTTATTCTTCAAAAATCTATATCTCATCTTCTATTTACTCAATTGTCATCAAACTTCATACGCAAACTCTTCATAGCTAACCTGACATGTCCGCCAAATTTTGTGCACTTTCGCCCCTGGGGTTGCTGGTGATGGCGGAAATGATATTGCAGCTTCTGATTTGTCAAACTTGGCAAGCAAACTCTTTTCAAGACCCTTATTGGGGCGCTTGCCATGGTCGACAACGCACGAAATTTGGCTCCTTTTTCTTAGACTGCCACCGCTACTGAGAACCAAAAGCCCAGATCCAGCCGGGCCTCAGGGCCTCTATAGCGCCCCCTAACTCGTTGTGATTTTGGCCTCCCGCTTTAAGGTGCCTGGTTGCCATGTAGTTTGTAGGAGTGGCATGCCATTTGGTACGCATATGTATCTCACTAAGCCGGACAAAAATGTAATGCCAATGCATTAGCCACGCCCAACAGGAAGTGAGGTAATTTCACTTTTGTGCGAAATGCATGGCCACGAAGACGGCGCAACTCCTCCTAGACTGTTCATAGGAATGTCACCAAAATTGATACACATCATCTACAGACATGGCTGACAAAAGTTACTAAATAAGTTTCACGTAGCTTAAACCGCTCAGAAGTTATACGTCAATCAATTTTTAATGCAAAATTTTACATGCTTAAAAATTCATAACAAATCTTCTAATTGCTCAAAACTGCTCATACTTCACACGCAAATCCCTCATTGGGCTTCTGACATGTTCCCCATTTTCTGTGCTATTTCGCCACTGGGGGCGCTATTTTTGGGCAAACAATCCAATCTTTCCTCAAATTTGGTCAAACTTCACGGCCACCCTCTTACTACCGCCCATGTCATGTACACCACATTTTGGGAATTTTCGTCCATGGGGGGCGCTGTTTTTGGCCGACGCAATTTCTCCAAAACGGGTTTTTGGTAAATAATTCCATAATGCTTTTCCTTCACACCACTACCTTGTGATAGTGCATTGCTGTTGTAGACACTTATTTCTCCAACTCATAATCGCTCATGTACAGCATAGCGCCACCTTCTGACATGGGAAAAACCAAAAAATTTATTCTTCAAAAATCTATCTCTCATCTTCTATTTACTCAATTGTCATCACACTTCATACGCAAACTCTTCATAGCTCTCCTGACATATCCGCCAAATTTTGTGCACTTTCACCCCTGGGGGTGCTGGTTATGGCACAAATGATATTGCAGCTTCTGATTGGTCAAACTTGGCAAGCAGACTCTTTACGGTATTTCGCGGGGACGCATGCCCCCGCCCCCCCTGGCCGCTGGCGCGAGGGCCCGTCAAGGCCGCTTGCGGCTTTAATTTATTATTGATATTTCATGGAAAATCACATATCCATGAATAAAAGATCTGTGCTTTGGATTTTTTTTTATTTCCCGTGAATCCATATTCCGTGACTTCATGATGCAACAAGGATGTAAAAAGATGCCCGGGAAAAAATAGCATGTGCTCAGACAACGTCACATGTAAACAATGACCTGATTGGTCAGATGTTTTATTGGATCAGGTCCAGGCCTGGGAAAATCGAGAATTCCAGAAGCAATCTCACCGATACGGATAAACCCAGGCCTGGGCTATAGAGATCATTATAGGTCTGGTATGAGCACCGACCACATAAACTGCAGGGGATCCGTTTATTTATATAGTTACCAGTATTGTGGGACCGGACCTTTACTGTATCATTGATTGACATGATGAATAGATTTTAAAAATCTATAACTGGTTTGAGCGAGTGCTTGGCCCCCTAAACTACCATGTACTTACAGTGGTACTTGAAAGTTTGTGAAGCCTTTAGAATTGTCTATATTTCTGCATAAATATGATCTAAAACATCATCAGATTTTCACACAAGTCCTAAAAGTAGATAAAGAGAACCCAGTTAAACAAATGAGACAAAAATATTATACTTGGTCATTTATTTATTGAGGAAAATGATCCAATATTACATATCTGTGAGTGGCAAAAGTATGTGAACCTTTGCTTTCAGTATCTGGTGTGACCCCCTTGTACAGCAATAACTGCAACTAAACGTTTGCGGTAACTGTTGATCGGTCCTGCACACCGGCTTGGAGGAATTTTAGCCCGTTTCTCTGTACAGAACAGCTTCGACTCTGGGATGTTGGTGGGTTTCCTCAAATGAACTGCTCACTTCAGGTCCTTCCACAACATTTCCATTGGATTAAGGTCAGGACTTTGACTTGGCCATTCCAAAACATTAACTTTATTCTTCTTTAACCATTCTTTGGTAGAACGACTTGTGTGCTTAGGGTCGTTGTCTTGCTGCATGACCCACCTTCTCTTGAGATTCAGTTCATGGACAGATGTCCTGACATTTTCCTTTAGAATTCGTTGGTATAATTCAGAATTAATTGTTCCATCAATGATGGCAAGCCATCCTGGCCCAGATGCAGCAAAACAGGCCCAAACCATGATACTACCACCACCGTGTTTCACAGATGGGATAAGGTTCTTATGCTGGAATGCAGTGTTTTCCTTTCTCCAAACATAATGCTCCTCATTTGAAACAAAAAGTTCTATTTTGGTCTCATCCATCCACAAAACATTTTCCAATAGCCTTCTGGCTTGTCCATGTGATCTTTAGCAAACTGCAGACGAGCAGCAATGTTCTTTTTGGAGAGCAGTGGCTTCCTCCTTGCAACCCTGCCATGCACACCATTGTTGTTCAGTGTTCTCCTAATGCGGATTCATGAACATTAACATTAGCCAATATGAGAGAGGCCTTCAGTTGCTTAGAAGTTACCCTGGGGTCCTAACAACCTGTGTTTTCTCTCCCCCCAAATCTGTCCCTTTGAGTTACATGTCGGTCCTGGGATCGAGATGCTGACCTCTTCTGCTCCTCGGACCTGCCTGATCCATCCTGGTGCCCTGTGTCTGGTTGGAGTCTCATCGCATTGCTCCTGTGGAAGATGGCCCCATGTGGACGGTTGAAAGTCACACTTGGAGGACACTCTGGACACTTACAGTAATGCTTTAATGGCTGCGGACTACAGTTGACTTGCTAACTTTAGGACTGCAGTTGTCATGAACAGTTTTCCACTCAAGTTTTCATCAATGAAGAGTTTATAATATCAACGAAACTGACTTCATGTTAAAACTGTTAATGTTATAGTCATGTTGTCTGTTGTTACCTAAATGAGGATGGGTTCCCTTTTGAGTCTGGCTCCTCTCGAGGTTTCTTCCTCGTGTCATCTGAGGGAGTTTTTCATTGCCACTGTCACCACAGGCTTGCTCATTGGGGATAGATCAGGGATAAAATTAGCTCATGTTTTAAGTCATTCAAATTCTGTAAAGCTGCTTTGTGACAATGTTTATTGTTAAAAGCGCTATGCAAATAAACTTGAAACCCTGGGGTCCTTTGTGACCTCGCCGACTATTACACGCCTTGCTCTTGGAGTGATCTTTGTTGGTCGACCACTCCTGGGGAGGGTAACAATGGTCTTGAATTTCCTCCATTTGTACACAATCTGTCAGACTGGGGATTGGTGCAGTCCAAACTCTTTAGAGACGGTTTTGTAACCTTTTCCAGCCTGATGAGCATCAACAATGCTTTTGCTGAGGTCCTCAGAAATCTCATTTGTTTGTGCCATGATACACTTCCACAAACATGTGTTGTGAAGATCAGACTTTGATAGATCCCTGTTCTTTAAATAAAACAGGGTGCCCACTCACACCTGATTGTCATCCCATTGATTGGAAACACCTGACTCTAATTTCACCTTCAAATTAACTGCTAATCCTAGAGGTTCACATACTTTTGCCACTCACAGATATGTAACATTGGATCATTTTCCTCAATAAATAAATGACCAAGTATTATATTTTTGTCTCATTTGTTTAACTGGATTCTCTTTATCCACTTTTAGGACTTGTGTGAAAATCCGATGATGTTTTAGGTCATATTTATGCAGAAATATAGAAAATTCTAAAGGGTTCACAAACTTTCAAGCACCACTATATACAGTATATGGGTCCAAATAGGATGTAGCTTGGCCCCAAAGGTTCAGAACCAGGCCTGATTAACACAAATGATGAGATCCATTAGATTCAGGACACTTATTATTAGTTATCATTGGTGTTGGTGGTGTAACAGTTAGCACTATCGCCTCACAGCAGGTTCTGGGTTAGAGCCCACTGGCCGTCGGGGCCTTTCTATGTAGAGTTTGCATGTTCTCCCTGTGTCAGTGTGGGTTTCCTCCCACAGTTCAAAGACATACAGCTAGGTTAACTGGCTACTCTAAATTGCCCATAGGGTTGTGTATGAGTGCGCAGAAATGAACTGGTCACCCTACTGCTGCAATTCCTGCCAAGTCAATTAAATGTGGTTCACCTCGAGCTTGGATCAGGTTTGGCAGTGACGACAACAACGATCCTTGGTGTTAGCATTATTGCATGCAATGGCAGGGGGATGATGACTGTAAGTGGAAGAAAAATGAAGATGGATGTTTCTGGCTGACTAGATCCAATGTTAATTCTGTCCTGAACAATCCAATCCATTTTTAAAATGACATTTTTACTGTTATATAACTATTTTAGGCGTATCAGGTGCTCGCTGAACGTGCTGTGAAAACTGTCCATGCAGACGCTCATCTAAGTTTCCAAATCTGTCATTGCTTAACTCTTAAATATTTTCTATCATGGATACTATCATTAAAAAGCTTATAATCTCTGCTTTCTAAAGAAATTGATCTGGTTAAGGTCTGTTCAGTACTTCGGGAGTAATGGCAGGTTGAAGTCGGTACAACAGAGTAAAAACTCTGCTCGCATGACGTCGGGAAACTACCGGTGCTTTTCTTTTTGAATCACGGGAAAGCGCTCAGGCTCTCTCTCTTTTCTGATCAGTTTCCCACTGGATTACTCATGAATATCAATCAGATAACATTTATAGGGATGTTCTCTCGCTCTCACTGTTTCTGATGAAGGATTCAGCAAAATTTTCCATTTGCTAATTTTGATGTTATGATTCACGGGAGACTTTGAAGTGAGTTTTCATAGCTTTACCTACTTATCTTTTTCAAATCAAACTCATCTGATCTCATTATCTCTAGCCGCTTTATCCTTCTACAGGGTCGCAGGCAAGCTGGAGCCTATCCCAGCTGACTATGGGCGAAAGGCGGGATACACCCTGGACAAGTTGCCAGGTCATCACAGGGCTGACACATAGACACAGACAACCATTCACACTCACATTCACACCTACGGTCAATTTAGAGTCACCAGTTAACCTAACCTGCATGTCTTTGGACTGTGGGGGAAACCGGAGCACCCGGAGGAAACCCATGCGGACACGGGGAGAACATGCAAACTCTGCACAGAAAGGCCCTCGCCGGCCACGGGGCTCGAACCCAGACCTTCTTGCTGTGAGGTGACAGCGCCAACCACTACACCACTGTGCTGCCTCAAATCAAAGTGATTCATGTAAATAAATAAATATTGTAGAATAATAACTAGAGTTGTTTTGATGAAAAATATTGAGATCTTAGTGGTCGGAATGAGATAAAAAAAAAAAAACGGAAGCCAGAAATGCGACTGTCAGTTTCAGTTCAGTTAATGTGAATTGTTTATTGGATGTGCATCAGAGTTTTTTCGAGGTTCGCCTTGAAACCGGCATGGTGGTGTAGTGGTTAGCACAGTCGCCTTACAGCAAGAAGGTTCCGGGTTCGAACCCAGCAGCTGGCGAGGGCCTTTCTGTGTGGAGTTTGCATGTTCTCCCTGTGTCTGCGTGGGTTTCCTCCGGGTGCTCCGGTTTCCCCCACAATCCAAAGACATGCAGTTAGGTTGACGTGGGACGGCCTTGGGCTGAGGTGCCCTTGAGCGAGGCACCGAACCCCTGACTGCTCCCCGGGTGCTCTGGTGTGGCTGCCCACTGCTCTGAGTGTGTGCGTGTGTTCACTGCTTCAGATGGGTTAAATGCAGAGGATGAATTTCACTTTGCTTGAAGTGTGCATGTGATGAATAAAGGTTTCTTCTAAAAAAAGAAACCTGTGAATATTAATTGAAATAATAATCTATATTTTTTTATATAAACACTAGTAGGCCCTACTTTTGAGAAATACAAAGGCCTACAGAGCACAAAGAGGGGATTAGAAATAATCTTTTATTACATTTTTATTTTGATAGAGAATGGTAGATATGAATGACATTCCATGCTTATTTATGCATATTTTATTATTAACATTGATTTCTCCTTCTTTGTGATGTATAAATGAGAGTTAAGATCATCTTTCTATTGCAGAAATAAAGCCATTTGGTGAAACTTTGAAGGAGAGAGTGTACCGATTTAATGTCCCCCCCAAATAAAAAATGTTTAAAAAATAAAATAAATTAGCATAATTAATATTAATTGCGGGCGGCACGGTGGTGTAGTGGTTAGCGCTGTCGCCTCACAGCAAGAAGGTCCTGGGTTCGAGCCCCGGGGCCGGCAAGGGCCTTTCTGTGTGGAGTTTGCATGTTCTCCCCGTGTCTGCGTGGGTTTCCTCCGGGTGCTCCGGTTTCCCCCACAGTCCAAAGACATGCAGGTTAGGTTAACTGGTGACTCTAAATTGACCGTAGGTGTGAATGTGAGTGTGAATGGTTGTCTGTGTCTATGTGTCGGCCCTGTGATGACCTGGCGACTTGTCCAGGGTGTACCCCGCCTTTCGCCCGTAGTCAGCTGGGATAGGCTCCAGCTTGCCTGCGACCCTGTAGAAGGATAAAGCGGCTAGAGATAATGTGATGTGTGTGAATGTGTGTAATTTTTAAAAACTTTTTATTCAGTATACAACCATCTACAGTATGTGCTGCCAATTTCCATGTAAATGTCTTGAAAAATAAAAAGTTATTCAGAAAAAACATTTGATCTCATTGGTTAATGAGGCCCATTTTGGACCATGTGATCCTCATACAGAATATTACGTCAGTTTTCTAAAAATTAAGCCTTTTTTTACTCTTTAATTTGTAATATCTCAAGAATGGATAAACATATTTTAATTCTGTAAAAAGAATGTTGTTCTGCATTCAATTCTGAATTCAATGAGACCCGTTTCAAGCTATTTGGAGTGAATTTGAATTTTCACCTGATATGCCTACTATTTTACTTAGCTTGAATGAACTGAATTATGAACCCCCCCCCCCCCCCCCCCCCCCCGACTGCTGTGATGTTTTCTGTCTACCAGTCGCCTGAGGTTTTATTAAATTGGTTTTGTTCATACGAATTTGTGCACAGTTGTTCAAATCCAAGCTGCTTTTAATTTGAAATGTTTATTCTGCAACCTAATCAATCTAAAACTGCTTTCTTTGCCACAGAACATTTTGTAAGCAGAGATCTAAATTACATTATGTGTCACTGCATTCAGCCTAACAGTATCTGGAGCTGAAAAGGAAATGAAATGGCTTCAGAGAACTAGAATTAAAATGCAGACATGTTCACTTAGCATATCAAAGATGCTGTCAGTGTGAGGCATCAAGTTTGATGTCTAACAAATCGCTGTGTAGCCGTTTTCATTTTTTCCCCTCTATTTGTAATTTCAGTGCAACATTTCAACAAGAAGTAGTGCCTTGTCAAAAATTATGCACCATCTAATGGATACTAATTTCACTTGTATTCCAATGAAACAGTTATTCTTGAGCAATAGGAGCACGTTAAGCTTGGCAAAATTAATGCTCTCGTTAAAAAATGTGATTATGAAGTGTAATGTAGTGTATAACAGGCACAAGCATCAGCAATGAATCCTAATAATTAACTCTGGCGTTGACTTATGTTGCATTAAATGAGGTCAGAGGTTACTGAAATGTAATTTACCCAATATGGACATTTTAAAAGCAACAGTGCATGCTGCTATATGAAAACGAGACCATCAATGACAGCGTAGCTCACTCTGGCCCCGTCTAGCTCAGAAGGAACAATCTAGAATGGGCCACCTTGCATAATAAATGTTGCAAGCTATATACACTATATACAAGCTATATCTATATATAGAAGCGATATCCACCCTGGAAAGACTGACCTATTTGACAGAAAGAATCCAAAACGGTGAGGAATTGACCAAGAAGAAGCAATTTTTTTAAAAACTACTCATTAAGGCTTAATTAGTCCATAACGTCATTAATAATTGTAATGAAGCAAATCTGGGTAGAAGTTCTATGCACCCTAGGTACCCCTACCTTCATGCCAGAAAGAATCAAAATTGGTGAAGGATTGAGGGAGAAGAAGCGATTTGTGTGGAAACTGCTCATTAGGGATTGATTAATTACTCCATATCTTCATTATTAATTGCAATTATGCAAATTTGGGTAGAAGCTACATATATGCACCCCAGGCAGACCTACCTTCCTGCCAAAAAGAATAAAAATCAGTGAAGAACTGAGACAGAAGAATCAATTTTTGTGAAATGTGGACGACGCCGGATGTTCAACGGACAACACATGATGGTGTAAACTCATCACCTGTCGGCCGGATGAGCTAATAATAATAATAATTAAATGGAGTGATGAATTGGAAATACTGTTACCATCCAGAAAGTGATTATTTTCCAATAACAGCACTCCCTGAAGTGTTTCATTCAAGGTCAAGGTTTCTTTTATTTGTCGTTTCAACCATATACAGTTGGTACAGTGCACAGTTAAAATGAAATGTTTCTCCAGGACCACAGTGCTACATTAAACATTACAGGACTACAATCTACAACACACAAAGTGCAAGAGTGCAACACTGCAGACAATAAACAACACAAACAACATAAAGTGCAGAGCTGAGTGTGCATATTGAGGTAGTATATGAAAAGGGAATACACAAATGTAAACCGTGTGTGTGTGTGTGAGAGAGACATTGTAAACATTGTCGAGCATTATATAGTGCATTATTGTCCACTGTGTGAGTGGTGTGTTCAACAGTCCGAGTGTTATCAGTCCAGTCCCTCAGAGTTGAGGAGTCTGATGGCATGAGGGAAGAAGCTGTTACAGAGTCTGGCTGTGAAGGCCCAACTGCTTCAGTACCTTTTTCCAGATGGCAGGAAGGTGAAGAGATTGTGTGAGGGGTGTATGGGGTCGGCCACGATGCTAGTGGCTTTCCATATGCAGCGTGTGGTGTAAATGTCCTTGATGGAGGGAAGAAAGACTCAGATGATCTCAGCTGTCCTCACTATCTGCTGTAGGGTCTTGCGGTCCAAGATGGTGCAATTCCCAAACCAGACCCTGACGCAGCTGCTCAAAATGCTCTCAATAGTCAAGTCAAAGTCCCTTCCATACCAGGACATGGTCTTCTCAGGCAGTCACCTGTCCCAGTACTAACCAGTTCTTTGAGGCATATGGGTGCGGCACCAATCTCCGTTTCGATAGCCCTTGGCCTCTCGCTTATACAGCTAGGGTTACAGTGGGGGGCTGGTCCTCTGGTAACTGCGAGAGTTTGACTCCCATACTTGCATCTGTTTTGCAGTGTGCCTTGCCAGATGGTAGTAAGTACCATTTTTATGATGGTCTATGGTATGACCCAACCACGAGTAGAACTCGTGATCTCCTGATCACGCTAACCACTAAGCCAGCTCACGGTCTCTCAATAGTCCTTCTGTAGAATAATATGAGGATGGGAGATGGGTTTTCCTCAGCCTCCGTAGGAAGTAGAGACGCTGCTGGGCTTTCTTGAATATGGAGCTGGTGTTGAGGGACCAGGTGAGGTTCTCTGCCAGATGAACACCAAGGAATTCGGTGCTCTTGATGTTCTCTATGCATGAGCCGTCGATGTACAGTGGAGAGTGGTCACTCCATGTTCTTCTGAACTTTTGTTTTGTCCACGTTCAGAGACAGGTTGTTGGATCTACACCAGTCCAATAGCCACTGCACCCCCTCTCTGTATGCTCTATCTCTTTTTTCCTTTTAAAACTCAACAGTTTTGACAACACTAATCGTTTTTCACTAATATATTTAAAGAAAATCTGTTAAGTGTCTACCATACAAGGCTCTGTCAACAAGTTATTATAAAACAGCGCATTAATATAAGCCTGTGATTTGCAGATCATCTAACGTCCCTGCTGCTGTTTATAGAACTTAATCACCTTCTGGCCAATCAGATTAGAGAATTCGACAGCTCTTTAGTATAGATTTGTTGTGTACTAAACGCCAAACGATATAAAAGAAGCAAACAAACAGAAATTCTCCCTGAAGAAAGACAAGCTGGCAGTGAGGCATGTAAAAGTTTCCCTTAAAGCAAACATGGTCGTGAAGCTGAGACGGCCACTCATGAATAATGCATTATTGTGGCTCTGTGCGGAACCGCATGGATTCTGCTTTTCATTGCTTTGTCTCCTTCGTGATATTTCCTGGCAGCTGGAGGGCTAATATTTAAAAATTATTCTACTGTGTGATATCCACGTGTTATGAATTCAAATCCTATGGTAATGAGTGTGTACAGGAGCCTTTGTGCTGCTAATGCGTATTTTCTGAGTTCAGGGTTCCTCTATAACAAGGTATTTGGATTTGATGTCACTTGCTGAACTCTGGGGTCGAGGAGATCATCCTGACTTTGAGTCAGAACTGTGTTTCTATTTTTTCTCATTATTATTAGTTCATCTGGTCAACAAGTGATGAGTTTATGCCATCATGTGTTGTCCATTGTCCGTCCGTTGTCATCTACATTTCATGAAAATCAGTTCTTCTCTCGCAGTTCTTCACCAGTTTTTATTCTTTTGGGCAGGAAGGTAGGTCTGCCTGGGGTGCATATAGCTTCTATCAAAATTTGCATAATTGCAATTAATAATGAAGATATGGAGTAATTAAGCCCTCACAAGCAGTTTCCACACAAATTGCTTCTTCTCACTCAATTCTTCAGCGATTTTTATTCTTTCTGGCATGAAGGTAGGGGTACCTAGGGTGCATAGAACTTCTACCCAGATTTGCTTCATTACAATTATTAATGAAGTTATGGAATAATTAAGCCTTAATAAGCAGTTCAACAAAACTGCTTCTTCTCGGTCAATTCCTTGCTGTTTTGGGTTCTTTCTGGCAAATAGGTTGGTATAATAGGGTGGATATAGCTGCTATATAGTGTATATAGCTTGCAACATTTATTGCATAAGGTGGCTCACTTAAGATCATTCCTTCTGGATTAGACGGGGCTGGAGTGAGCTACACCATCATTGACGGTCTCATTCATCTTCCTCTTTGTTGTCTTCTTCTGGCTAGGGTGTCCATGGCAGACCATAGAGCCATATGATAAAAAAGTTTGAAATTTGGTACACTGATTGGAGACAGTCTCCTTATTCTTTTCACCAGGTTTCATATTTGCACCTCGAGTGCTCTAGCGCCACCAATGGGTTAAGTTTGAAGGCGCATTTATGCATAACTTTTCAACCTAATGCCCTGTTTTTGTTTTGTTTTAAAAACAAATGATGTACCATTGTATTATTTGGCACAAGCTGAGTTCAGCACATCCCATGTTGTCAATTTATGTCATATTGAATTTTTATTTTTGAAAGTTTCAAAAGCATCACATACCACAAATTTTGTCCAAATTTCCCTAAATTTACTAAAGGTGATCTTCAGACCAAGCCTCACAAAAGCTATATGGACTTTTTTTTTTGGATATGCAACCTGTTTTTTCCTAATCAAAGTTTAGAAATGACAAGTCACAAAATTTTAATCAAATAAAGTATAAGATGACCCCTCTAAGCAACTAACCGAGGATCTGAAAATGAAGCTAATTGACGCCTACAAACTTAAGGAAAGCTATAAAAAGATCTCAGAGTGTTTCCAGTTTGCAATTTCCACTGTCTGACACGTCATGAAGAAATGGAAGTGAAAGAAAACTATGGAAGTGAAGAAGGCAAAATCTTGAACAAGACAACTTTCAGATAAAGCTGAGAACTCCAATATGACACTAACAACTACATACCAAATTGTTCAGCTCAACAACAAGAGTAAACTTCTGATATAGTACTATGATGGTGAAGAAAGATGAAATGCTCTTGAGAGATAAAAACTTCAATATTTTTGAAAGAATTTTACCTTCATACCAGCCTCCTAACTTCTTGTTGTTGAAACACCCGAGCAGCTCCTTTGTGGCTGCTCAAGAAACCATCAATACCGTTCAAGTCCAATACATTTAAAGAACATCAAGCTTTGCCCAGCATCAAACAGGTCTTGGCAGGAGAGAATTAACGGTGCGTGAAAGTACGCGTGCCCTGGGGCAGATTACCAACCTGATCCGGGATAAGCAGACGATGAAATGAGAGAACCAAATCACTGACCGATATCCAGCCCAGCTGAGCTTATAATAATGCATTAGTGGTGGTGTTAGTGATGCAGATGTAACCCCCATAAATTTAACACATATTTAACTATATTGTTTAAATTCATTTGGTTATAGTTTCATCTCACGTTTCCCATAATGAAGTTACATTTACTTATATTTCACAAGTATTCAGTGCAATCAAATTATAAATGTTGTTGTTGCTGTTGCACTAAAAGTCCAAAAGTGGCGGTACGGTATATGCCTATAGAATAAGCTTTTTTCCCAGTAGTTAAGCGGAGGACAGAGAAATGTTTTGATATTAACTGAGGTTAATTTATATGGTGTGCAGGTTGTTGTTTTTTTTGTTGGTCACTTTCTGAAGAAGAGAACGACAAAGATTTCCAGCGAGCAGGAGGTGTGTCGAGGATCCTGCTGTTGTATGTGTGGAGAGAGAGAGAGAGAGAGAGTCTCGAGTGGATGCTCTGGGACACGCTGGATTTCCACATAAAGAATCAGATAAGCTTGCACAAAGAGAATAAAGGACTAAAAAAGGGGGCCCCTAACTAAACTAAATCTGACTAGTTGATTAACTGACTTGACTCAACAGAACTGCACTTGCAAACAAAAGAAAAGGACAATTATCTTAATTATCTAATGCAGAAGGATTATAAAAGAAACTGATTGTGATACTACCTAAAGAACAAACTGTAGAGGTGGACACTCTAATTTTGTTGTTTTTTTTATCACTTTGACGTGAATACCGAATTGAAAGTTATGATTAGAATTGAAAAGCGGTGACCAAAGTGGTATATTTCTGTTGATCCATTTTTTTTTTATTTTATTTCAAGTGAATCTAAGGCTACGTTCACACTGCAGGCTGAAGTGACTCAAATCCGATCTTTTCGCCCATATGTGACCTGTATCCGATCTTTTATTGACAATATGAACGACACAGATCCGATTTTTTCAAATCCGACCCAGGCCATTTGGATATGTGGTCCTAATTCCGATTCCTATCCGCTCTTTTCATATGCGACTTCAGTCTGAACCGCCAGGTCGCATTCATCCGACTTACACGTCATCAACAAGCCACAAACGTCACTATTCTGCGCTGAAGTAGGCGGCGGGTCTCTCAAAAAAGTTACAACAACATGGCGCATAATCACGGGCACAGATAGAGGGTGGGACTTGTCCCACCCAGATTTAAATTCACCTCGTTCGGTCCCCCCCACTTATAGGGAGGAAAAAACGTCTATGCCGTCTTTCTTTGCATAAGGCAAACCTCACGGAAAAATCAAAAGACTAATTACCATTCGGTTTATTGAGGTGCACAGCAGTACATACATAGTTGCAACAACTCACATAAAACAAAGACTGATATTCGGTTGGTTGAGCTGCGCAGACTGCACAGGTTGCGAGCTCGAGCTTGGTTGCTATGGTTACTAACAACAAGTTTGACAGGCATATCGGAGTTTGGGGTTGGTTTGCTGGCAGCTTTGTCCCCCCCAGTTTTTTTTTGTCCCTCCCAGTTCAAAAAACGTATCTGCGCCCCTGCGCATGACATCAATACGAGGGACGCTTCGGGCTGTGAAGGTTCTGAATCTTCTCAATGGAAGGACGCAGAGGTTAGGGAGCTGATTTCCATTTGGGGGGATGCAGCTATTCAAGCTAGATTGGATGAGTCATACCGCAATCGGGCGGTTTAACTTCCATAAACACTGGCCATGCTCACTGCGTGTGACGTCATCGTATCCTGCAATGCGCATGCGGAACACTTTTAGGTCGCTTTTCGTTCATACTGAGGATCACATACAAGTCGCATATATTTGTTAATGTGAACGACCTCACAAAAAAATCGGATTTCACAAAAAAATCGGAATTGAGCATTAAGCCTTGCAGTGTGAACGTATATGTTAGCATTTAAAAAGATAAAGGGGAAACATCTTGGTTTATTCAGTTATTTAATTATTTAATTTATTTTGTGAAATAAATGTACTGGGGGGCGGCACGATGGTGTAGTGGTTAGCGCTGTCGCCTCACAGCAAGAAGGTCCTGGGTTCGAGCCCCGGGGCCGGCGAGGGCATTTCTGTGTGGAGTTTGCATGTTCTCCCCGTGTCCGCATGGGTTTGCTCCGGTTTCCGGATTTTTTTCTTTCCTTAGTTTTGCAAAGAGATATAGACATGGATCTTCTTCAAATCCAGTTTCTCAGGCTCATTTAGTTGTCAGCTTTAAGCATAACAAAGAGTAACACTCAATATATCACAACAGCCATCTGTGCTTTTGTTTTCGCCAAAGCTTTTATCGAGCCTTATGAGACGCCACTGTCTTTATACGACAAGATATCATCTTTTCTCGAGAATGTTTCCTGATTGCTTTCCAAATACAGTCCAAACATTAAAATGAGCCTCATTTATCAAGCTGAATGCAAACGGAGTTGCTCTTAATTAGCTTGTAGGAACATTTACACAAGAAGGTTGGTATTCAGGGCGGCACGGTGGTGTAGTGGTTAGCACTGTCGCCTCACAGCAAGAAGGTCCGGGTTCGAGCCCCGTGGCCGGCGAGGGCCTTTCTGTGTGGAGTTTGCATGTTCTCCCCGTGTCCGCGTGGGTTTCCTCCGGGTGCTCCGGTTTCCCCCACAGTCCAAAGACATGCAGGTTAGGTTAACTGGTGACTCTAAATTGAGCGTAGGTGTGAATGTGAGTGTGAATGGTTGTCTGTGTCTATGTGTCAGCCCTGTGATGACCTGGCGACTTGTCCAGGGTGTACCCCGCCTTTCGCCCGTAGTCAGCTGGGATAGACTCCAGCTTGCCTGCGACCCTGTAGAAGGATAAAGCGGCTAGAGATGATGAGATGAGATGTACTGGGTTTTTTTCCATTCCTACATTGTTGCCTTTGTGTTTTGCTTACCATCCTCCTTATCGGGCCTGTGTGCGTGTTGATTATGTAACTGTTTATTTAACAATTGGCTAATTGGCTCATTTCAAGTAGTGGTTACACAGAGTCTGTTCATGTCTTCCAAACACTCATTCAAGAATATCTCCCTGGGAAAATGGAATGGGGCAAATCAGGAGAAGATCTGAGCTGTCCTCACATGACGTCCAGTTGTGAGCTCATCCACCAACCAGCGGTGTGTCTGGAGGCTGACTTCCTATATAGCCTTCCTATCTGTGTGAGTTGTGGTTTTTAAGATCATGAATAAAAAGGGACTTGAGCTTTGAGATGTCTATTGTCAGATCAAGGATGAGGCCTTGGAGAGTTGACACATTTACATTTTGCACAATGTGACAAAAATAGAATATACTGTGACTACAAGTTAGACATGTTGAATTATTAGACATACAGGACCTGTTTCCCATGGAATAAAAACGTGTTCTATTCCCTTCTAGCGGGTTTCATTCAGTTGGCTTGATAGCATGAAATATTGCTAGCATATCGCTTATCCTACGTGTATTATGTCACTCTACCCAATGGAGAATGAGCATTGAATATGGTTTACGATATTGCATGGTTGTCAAGACAACATGATGTCACACGTCGGAGGCGTAAAACTTCCGCGCTAGCAAGCAACTGTGACAATTTGTAAACAAACATGGCCGCCAGATTTGCTTCATTAAATACAGAAGATTTTGAGAGAATTTTGAAAGAGAAAGATGCGTCGAACACTCGAAAGGAATGTATAATAATAATAATAATAATAATAATATTGGCTGACTTTTTTTCATGGTATATCAGATATATTCCATTCAGCTACTCAACTTCAACTCGTTCAATATCATGCTAGCTGAATGGAATATATCTGATATACCACGAAAAAAATCCAGCCAATATTATTTAAATATTTATTTATCAGAACATTTATATAGCATAATAGGGTAGTTTTTCGGTAACGGAATTACATTCACAGCAAAATGTGGTAACTTTTTTAGTTGCACTACTCAAGATAATGGGATTAAATAAAATTTTACACTGTACGGCGTATCTTTTGACCCTAAAAAAAGCATAGAAACATTGGCTTTGTTTAACTCTGAATGCAACATCTTTTATGAGGAAAGAAAAGTCAATAATGGAATTACGTCAGAAAAAACTGAACTTTCATTTCTTAAAATTCAAGCCAAGATTCTGAAGTGATGTTGCCATCTATAATTGGGGTGATGATTTTTAAATATGGTTTTCAGTACATTTGCCTTAGATTCTATACTTTAGCAATATCACTGAGCTGACAAGTTCAGGCAATCTTAATCATTTCCTCATTTTTTCCTCTCTGCTGAAAAATTACCCCAAGCATCATACGTAAACCAGTAAAACCTACTGGTTAATATTAATGAGCAAAAATGGACAGGGTTTTTTTTTCCTGAAAAGCAAGAGATATTTTAAATGAAAAATTGCTTTGTGTTTATGTGAACATTATAACATTATCAGAGTGGTTTGAGGTCATTGGTCACATGATCTGAACCATTTTCTTGTGAAAAATCCTGTGCCTGCACCCAAGCGTTTTAAAAGACATGAAGTAAACGATTCTGTGTGTGTGTGTGTGTGAGCGCACCAGGCTTGTGGTACTCGAGTCCAGGACTTGGATTCGAGTCTGACTCGTGCCCTAATTTTAAGGACTCGTGACTCAACTTGGACTTGAGCACTGATGACTCAGACTAGTGCATTAACCACATTTGGACTCGTAAATTGGAGACAAGGACTCAGATTTTTTCTTTATTTTTTGTAACATGCCATAATAATTTGGCGTAATATATTTACATCTACATTCATTTTGTACTAATTTCGTGCAAGAGTGTCACACCTGCACACCTTGGTGCGTGCATCAGATAGACTCTCGGGCGCGCCCTGGACAGTATGCGCACCAAGCGAACTCTCGTGCACGCCATAAACGACTCACACCTGCACAGGATTAAGGTGCAATCAGCACACCTATATAAAAACTGAAAACGCACTTACTTTGCGAAGTATTGAGTTGTGTTCCTGACACATTACCGAACCTTATTTCCTTGTTTGGTTTCCTGATCCCTGATTTCCTGTTTCTCGTCTTTGATTCTGCCGAGTCTATGATAGCCTGTTTGTGCCTCGCTCGACCTATCGCCTGTTTCACTGTTTTACGATTTTGCGTGCTGTTCTGGATTGTTTACCTGTCTTCGCTTGTATTAATAAACACACGTTCTGTACTTACAGCCATCTCCCAACCATCTCTGACCGAATACTTCACACTCCCTGATAAAGAGAAGCACATTCACCTGTTCATACGGCATGTTCAGGAACAAACTAATGTTAATGGCGCTAAAACAGCCGCCATCAAATGGTGCGGTTGGAGTCTTGTTCTCGGACTCAACTTGAAATTTTTTTTAATGACTTGGACTTGACTTGGACTTGAACACTGGGGACTCGAGACTGGACTCGAGGTTTAGTGACTCGACTACAACACTGGTGTATGTTTTATATACTACTGAGGACCAAATGTCCCTACAAGGATAGTAAAATCTGACAATTTCGACCTTGTGGGGACATCTGAATGGTCCCTACAAGGAAACTGCTGTTGTGTGCATGTGATCCATCCATCCATCCATTATCTGTAGCCTCTTATCCTGTTCTACAGGGTCACAGGCAAGCTGGATATTTTATCTCAGAAATATTGCAAAGATAAGAAATTTAATGTCATTGCGTGACGCAGAAAAACTAGTCCATGCTTTCGTTACCTCCAGGTTGGATTATTGTAATGCCTTACTGTCTGGATGTTCCAATAAGTGCATAAAAAAGCTCCAGTTAGTTCAAAATGCAGCAGCAAGAGTCCTTACTAGAACTAGAAAATATGACCACATCACGCCTGTCTTATCCACACTGCACTGGCTCCCAATCAAATTTCGTATTGATTATAAAATACTACTATTGACCTTTAAAGCACTAAATGGTCTCGCACCACAGTACCTGAGTGAACTTCTGCTCCTCTATGACCCGCCACGCCTAATTAGATCAAAAGGTGCAGGCTATCTGCTGGTACCTCGTATAGTGAAGGCTACATTAGGGGGCAGAGCCTTTTCTTACAAAGCCCCACAGTTATGGAACAGCCTTCCAAGTAATGTTCGGGAATCAGACACAGTCTCAGCATTTAAGTCTAGGCTGAAAACATATCTGTTTAGTCAAGCCTTTTGTTAATGGTGTTTATGAGGTAAAGGTGTAGATCTAGAGGGTCCTCAGACATAGAGTGTTTTGGTAAACTGGGATGTATGGATGCTGTCAGTCCCCACTCACTTGCTCACTCGAGTTTGTTGATGGTGTAGTGGCTGCTGCTTTATGTCCCGGGGCTCCCTCATGCCTGTGTTACCTTCTGGCTCTCTCCTTTTAGTTATGCTGTCATAGTTAGTTGCTGGAGTCCCTGCTTGTACTCGGTGCAATATGTATACTGCTCCTACTTATTCAGGTGACATTGGGCATACCTAACAACCTGTGTTTTCTTTCCCTCCCCCCCCCCCCCAAATCTGTCCCTCTGAGTTACATGGAGTCAACAGGAAATCTTTTGGTGGAGAGGGTGGAGACCTCGACTGGCTATCGTAGCCTGCAGGGAATCGGCCGTCAGACTTTCTGTCGCATGTCCCAGACCCGGTGAAATGTAACTGAATTGTCTTGGCCAGCCCTAAGGGTCCCATCTGCATCTCATCATTGCTGAGGAGTGTGCTCCCATCACCCAATCAAGCATCCAGCCAGAGCAGGTCATGATATATTTTTTACCATATTAACATGCCGTTGTTGTGTGTTATGCCTGATGTAAAGACTCTCGTCTCTGCGAGCCTACCATACAGATTTAATACTTGTCATTTTTAGGGCATACCTAACAACATGTGTTTTCTTTCTCTCTCTCCTCCCCCCCCCAATCTGTCCCTCTGAGTTACATGTTGGTCCTGGGATTGAGATGCTGGCCTCTTCTGCCCCTCGGACCTGCTTGATCCATCCTGGTGCCCTGTGTCTGGTCGGAGTTTTATCGCACCGCTCCTGTGAAGGACGGCCCCATGAGGACAGTTGAGGGTTATACCTGTAGGATGCTCTGGACTCTTACAGTAATGCTTTTATGGCTGAGGACTACAGTTGTCTTGCTAACTTTAGGACTGCAGTTATCATGAACAGTTTTGCACTCAAGTTTCCATCAATGAAGAGTTATAACATCAACGAAACTGTCCTCATGTTAAAACTGTTAATATTATAGTCAGGCTGTTGTTGCCCAAATGAGGATGGGTTCCCTTTTGAGTCTGGTTCCTCTCGAGGTTTCTTCCTCATGTCGTCTGAGGGAGTTTTTCCTTGCCACCGTCGCCACAGGCTTGCTCATTGGGGATAGGTTAGGGATAAAATTAGCTCATGTTTTAACTCGTTCAAATTCTGTAAAGCTGCTTTGCGACAATGTTTATTGTTAAAAGCGTTATACAAATAAACTTGACTTGACTTGACTATCTCAGCTGACTATGGGCAAGAGGTGGGGTACGCCCTGGCCAAGTTGCCAGGTTATCGCAGGGCTAACACGTCAGAGAAGATGGCAAAAGAAAAACCTTAGAAACCTATAAAACTTGGAGAACTGGAGGTGTGCACTAGAGAGAAGAAGAACGAAAGTCAGTAAAAGTGAGACAGAGTACATGTGCATGAATGAGAGTGAGGACAGTGGAATGGTGCAGCTACAAGGAATAGAGGTGGTGAAAGCAGATGAGTTCAAATATCTGGGGTCAACTGTATGAAGTAATGGTGAGTGAAGAAGACAATGCAAGCAGGTTGGAATGGATGGAGGAGAGGAGGATGTCAGGAGTGATCTGGGACAGAAGGTTGCCAGCAAGAGTGAAAGGAAAAGTGGACAAGACAGTAGTGAGAGCAGTGATGTTGTATGGTTTGGAGACAGTGAGGTAGCAGAGTTGAAGATGGTGAGATTTTCATTGGGAGTGACAAAGTTGGACAGGATGAGAAATGAGTAGGTATATTAGATGGCTAGAACATGTAGGACGTCTTGGAGACAAAGTGAGAGTGAGAGCAGTGAGATTGAAATGGTTTGGACACGTACAGAGAAGAGATCCAGGGTATACTGTATTGGGAAAAGAATGCTGGAGATGTAGTTGGCAGGTAGAAGGAAAAGAAGAAGAGGAAGAGCATATATGAGATTTATCGATGTGATGAAGGAGGACATGAGGATGGTTGATGGGACAGGAGATGATACGGAGGACAGGAAGAGATGGAGCAACGTTATCTGCTGTGGTGAGACCTAACAGGAATAGCTGAAAGAAGAATAACAGCCTCAATGTTAGCTTTGAAGATGTTTGACCATGTTGATGGTAAAGATGGAGAAAGTGGGAGGGTGGTTCCTCCCAATAACATGTTGATTGCTACGTCTTTATTGCAGTTACATGGATTTTGCATGGATGCTTCAAAAGAATGCCAGAAATGTCAGTTAAATTATGCATACAGTGGTGCTTGAAAGTTTGGGAACTCTTTACAATTTTCTATATTTCTGCATAAATATGGCCTACAACATCATCAGATTTTCACACAAGTCCTAAAAGTAGATAAAGAGAACTCGGTTAAACAAATGAGACAAAAATATTATACTTGGTCATTAATTTATTGAGGAAAATGATCCAATATTACATATCTGTGAGTGGCAAAAGTATGTGAACCTCTAGGATTAGCAGTTAATTTGAAGGTGAAATTAGAGTCAGGTGTTTTCAATCAATGGGATGACAATCAGGTGTGAGTGGGCACGCTGTTTTATTTAAAGAACAGGGATCTATCAAAGTCTGATCTTCACAACATATGTTTGTGGAAGTGTATCATGGCATGAACAAAGGAGATTTCTGAGGACCTCAGAAAAAGCGTTGTTGATGCTCATCAGGCTGGAAAAGGTTACAAAACCATCTCTAAAGAGTTTGGACTCCACCAATCCACAGTCAGACAGATTGTGTACAAATGGAGGAAATTCAAGACCATTGTTACCCTCCCCAGGAGTGGTCGACCAACAAAGATCACTCCAAGAGCAAGGCATGTAATAGTCGGTGAGGTCACAAAGGACCCCAGGGTAACTTCTAAGCAACTGAAGGCCTCTCTCACATTGGCTAATGTTAATGTTGTGAGTCCACCATCAGGAGAACACCGAACAACAATGGTGTGCATGACAGGGTTGCAAGGAGAAAGCCACTGCTCTCCAAAAAGAACATTGCTGCTCATCTGCAGTTTGATAAAGATCATGTGGACAAGCCAGAAGGCTATTGGAAAAATGTTTTGTGGACGGATGAGACCAAAATAGAACTTTTGGTTTAAATGAGAAGCGTTATGTTTGGAGAAAGGAAAACACTGCATTCCAGCATAAGAACCTTATCCCATCTGTGAAACATGGTGGTGGTAGTATCATGGTTTGGGCCTGTTTTGCTGCATCTGGGCCAGGACGGCTTGCCATCACTGATGGAACAATTAATTCTGAATTATACCAATGAATTCTAAAGGAAAATGTCAGGACATCTGTCCATGAAATGAATCTCAAGAGAAGGTGGGTCATGCAGCAAGACAATGACCCTAAGCACACAAGTCGTTCTACCACAGAATGGTTAAAGAAGAATAAAGTTAATGTTCTGGAATGGCCAAGTCAAAGTCCTGACCTTAATCCAATTGAAATGTAGTGGAAGGACCTGAAGAGAGCAGTTCATGTGAGGAAACCCACCAACATCCCAGAGTTGAAGCTGTTCTGTACGGAGGAATGGGCTAAAATTCCTCCAAGCCGGTGTGCAGGACTGATCAACACTTACTGGAAATGTTTAGTTGCAGTTATTGCTGCACAAGGGGGTCACACCAGATACTGAAAGCAAAGGTTCACATACTTTTGCCACTCACAGACATGTAATATTGGATCATTTTCCTCAATAAATAAATGACCAAATTCTAAAGGGTTCAGAAACTTTCAAGCGCCACTTCATGTATAAAAAAAAAGTAGTTGGACTTGCTGAACCCTGTCCGATCCAATTTTTGAGATTCTCACCATCCTTCTTCATGCACATTATCACTCTATGATCTTTTATTGACAAGGTGTGAAGCGATGATCGACAGCTGTGGTGAACGCATTCACAAAGAGCGCAGTCGTGATTCTGCACTGAAGTTTGTTCAGATCTGACACACTCGTCATCTTTTCCTCGGTCTGATCTTCAGATTTGTGTCACAGCACACAGCTTCGTCGATGTTAATTCAAACAGCACTTTACCACTTCTCGCTGTGTTTTTTTTCTTTTTCTTGTTTCAATCACTGTTTGAAAAGTTGTGATCTTGTCTGAAACTATCTGAACAGTAAAGCAGATCATACATCAATATCCATCAATCAATATCAAATTATACCTCAAGACATTTCTATGAATCATGATATGTATCCCAAGAGTTAAGGTGATGATACACGGGGCAAATTCTTCGGCAGCATTGCTGGACAATTGCGTTTCAACGCTTTTCCAGTGAGATTGGGCAACATCATTTCTATCTGAACGATTTTGATAATTTTGGGTAACTTTTTAAGATCATCCAATCAGAGTGCTAGCAACAAATCACATGACCACCTGAGAGCTTCTGAAATTTTCAACAAAGATGGCGGCATCTCAACAGCAGTGGAGCGAAGAAGAAAGAGAGACAACTTGTATCTTTTTATGCTGGTAAGTTGTTCTGTGTAAACCCAAAGTGGTGAATTTACCTCATCAAATTTAAAAAAAAAACCAAGAAACATCTATTTTTATGTGCTCAGGCTGGAATTAAGGCATCTTTTTTTTTTCAGTTAAGTGTAAACTGCCATTAGCTAACCATTGCTCCCTAGGAATTGAATGGGATTTAGCTAACTAGCAGTGTTTTTTTTGCTAACATATGCCGCTTTTCCACTACAAACGCGGCTGAGCCGTGCCGTGCTGAGTCGAGCTGAGCGGGGCTGTTGGAGTTGCATTTCGACTACAACCGCGCTGAACCGTGCTGGCTGGAAGTGGGTGGACACATTGGGTGGAGTTAGCGAAAGTGGGTGGACGTCACGTGATGTCGTTAAGCAGCGCAAACAGTGACATCAGTGACAGTGGCGGAACAAGTCAGAGTCGGGCCGGGGGCGGGGCAAATGACCGGGCCCTTTATTAAAGCTCATCATAACATCATTTTAGGCTACAAAATGTCCGCAACTGCGGTGTTTACCAATTTCAACACTACCGGGTGCAACTATGTTATTTAGTACATCAAGTCCTTCAAACGAACATGTAACTCAGAAACAAAAAACATTAGGATACTGTACATGGCTCATAATAAAACATCAATAGCCTATACTGCGCACATTATTTGAAGGGCATACGAATGAGCGCTCAGAGGTTGCAACGGTGACAGGAAGAGTCAGAAATAAAAGGAGGGCGGTGCAAACCTCACTGAATGCACTGTGTTTACCAATTTCAACAATACGGGGTGCAACTATGTTATTTTGTACATTAAGTCCTTCAAACGAACATGTAACTCCGAAACAAAAAAACATTAGGTGACATACTGTACATGGCTCATAATAAAACATCAATAGCCTACTGCGCGCATTATTTGAAGGGCATACGACGAGCCTTGTGCTCCGCGAACTCGTCCACGATGCTCTGTATGTCACTGATTCAGTGAGCTTTTAAGCGGTAGTCTCACGACCCGAATAGTAAACAATAAACATGGAGGACATGGAGTCGTTAGTGTTGCTGGTCTTGGTGCTGTGGCTTGTTGTCACCGACAACGCGGACAGATACTGGCAAGAGCGTATAGATGAGGCGAGGCGCATAAGGCTTCAGAAATTCTCCTAATTCGTAATTCTTCTTCTTCCGGGTTTGCGGTGTTTACAGATCCCAGCGCGCTCGCGGGGCATGTGTGGGCATGTGAGGACACTCCTCCTCACCAATCAGTGCACAGGGGAGTGTCTGCTCACGCCCCCAGCCTCACTCGGCACGGCTTGGCTCGCTTCAGCCCCACTCCAAAACGGTGCGAGTTTTAGGGGCTAAGCAGGGCTGAAGCGAGCTGAGTCGTGCTGGTTTTTGGTAGTCGAAACGCGAGCCGTGTCGGGCTGAAGTGAGCTGAAGCGAGCTGAAGTGAGCTGAAAAAGGGTAGTGGAAAAGGGCCATTAGTTAGCTGAAGGTTATCGCTAGCTATGTAGGGATAACGTTAGCTCTCTTGCGTCAAGTTAAAAGTGATGGGCAGCTCATGATTTATTTATTTTTTATGAGGTGCTCTTATCTGATTGGTTGTTGCCAATTGTCTGTTTCACTAATTAGTTGTCCTGTGTCTCACCTGGTTGCCCATTGCTGGCAACATTGCCCAAAAAGTTGCCCCATGTATCATCACCTTTACGCTTGCTAACAAACGACAACTTTAAACATTACAGTTTTTTAAGATTGAACATTTGAATCCCAATTCCGTTATTTCCTACAGAAGTTTGTAAAAAAAATGTATTAATAATAATAATAATAATAATAATAATATAGAGAGGCGGCACGGTGGTGTAGTGGTTAGCGCTGTAGCCTCACAGCAAGAAGGTCCTGGGTTCGAGCCCCGGGGCCGGCGAGGGCCTTTCTGTGTGGAGTTTGCATGTTCTCCCCGTGTCCGCGTGGGTTTCCTCCGGGTGCTCCGGTTTCCCCCACAGTCCAAAGACATGCAGGTTAGGTTAACTGGTGACTCTAAATTGACCGTAGGTGTGAATGTGAGTGTGAATGGTTGTCTGTGTCTATGTGTCAGCCCTGTGATGACCTGGCGACTTGTCCAGGGTGTACCCCGCCTTTCGCCCGTAGTCAGCTGGGATAGGCTCCAGCTTGCCTGCGACCCTGTAGAAGGATAAAGCGGCTAGAGATAATGAGATGAGAATAATATAGAGATCTTTTAAAAATTTCAAAATGAGCTACTGTACAATTTAAAAAATGTAAAACAGTTACAACATTTTCCAGAATAAATCATCTGCATTGAGGGTTTTTTTTTAATAAAAATATATATTTTTTTACAAAAGCTTACAATGTTTAAGATATAAAACAATTAATTTCTTATTTTAAAAAAGTGCGAATGTTATCTGAAGATGTCTTGATACTAACAAGATCTCAGAAAAGTGTATTGTGAAATGAATTTCATGGTATTAATAAATTATTTAAATAATACTGGCTAGCTTTGAGTGGTCTATCAGATATATTCCATTCAGTGAGCATGATACTGAATGAGTCGAAGACGAGTAGCTGAATGGAATATATCTGATAAACCACGAAAAAGCCATTATTATTATTATTATTACACATACACATTCCTTTGGCGGCATGGTGGTGTAGTGGTTAGCGCTGTCGCCTCACAGCAAGAAGGTCCGGGTTTGAGCCCCGTGGCCGGTGAGGGCCTTTCTGTGCGGAATTTGCATGTTCTCCCCATGTCTGCGTGGGTTTCCTCCGAGTGCTCCGGTTTCCCCCACAGTCCAAAGACATGCAGGTTAGGTTAACTGGTGACTCTAAATTGACCATAGGTGTGAATGTGAGTGTGAATGGTTGTCTGTGTCTATGTGTCAGCCCTGTGATGACCTGGCGACTTGTCCAGGGTGTACCCCGCCTTTCGCCCGTAGTCAGCTGGGATAGGCTCCAGCTTGCCTGCGACCCTGTAGAACAGGATAAAGCGGCTAGAGATAATGAGATGAGATGAGACACATTCCTTTCGGGTGTTCAACATGTCTTTCTCTTTCAAACTTCTCTCAAAATCTTCCGTATTTAATGAAGCAAACCTGGCGGCCATGTTTATTTACAAATTGTCCCAGTCGCTCGCTAGCATGGAAATTTTACATCTCTGACGTGTGACGTCATGTCGTCTTGACAACCATGCAATATCGTAAACCATATTCAATGCTCATTCTCCATTGGGTAGAGTGACGTAATACACGTAAGATAAGCAATATGCTAACAATATTCCATGCTATCAAACCAAATGAATGAAACCTGCTAGAAGGGAATAGAACACGTTTTTATTCTAGCGAAAAAGCGTCCTGTATGTACAGAGATGTCAAGAAGCGACAGCGATCGACGATTTTCTCTGCCTGCACAGACGGTCTGCGCCAGCTACTTGATCCCAGAAAAAAAACAAAAAACTTGCCTTTCAATGTTCAAACGATTTATATCATCTCCGCTGCCCATAATTTGCTACAAATCCAATTATTCCACCATTAAATTGTCTTCGATTCGGGTCTAGCATGACCGGAAGCGACGCCATATTTGTTGATCGATTCTCATGCTCTGATTGGCTGAGCTGGACCACGTGACCACGCTGTAGCATATGTAGTTATGTTACAGAGCCAGGCAGCATACTACAGAGGGAAACTGAGAAAGCCAAGCACACACACATCTGGAGGGAAATTTCATATTTATTTTGCAAGTGTTTTACAGGGAAATGGTGAGTAATGTATTAACTGAGAATGCACCAGAAGGCATGTAAATTTTAAAATTTTCTGTGAGGGCATGCCCCTAGACCCCATAGCATTAGCACATTAGCCACCTACTACTTTTATTTTTAGCTGGCTACTTCAGATTTTCTGGAGAACCCTGATGTACAATATATCATATCACCCAGTCTTAAAGACGTCTCTCTTTTATCCATCTCGAATGCTTTATGTATTCTAAAAATATGCTATATAGCCAAAGTTTCATGGACACCTGACCATCACCCCAAATGTTTTTTTCTTCCCAAAACTCACCACAACGTCAGAAGCACACAACTGGATCGAATGTCTTTGTATGCTTTAGCTTTACAGTGCCCCTTCACTGGAATAACTAAGCGACCCAAACCTGTTCCAGCATGACAATGCCCCTGTGCACAAAGCAAACTCCATGAAGACATGATATATTAAGGTTGGAGTGGAAGAACTCAAGTGTCCTGCACAGATCTCTGACTGAACTCAACCCCAGTGAACACCTTTGGAACGAAGTGGATCTCTGAATGAACGCAAACCCCCATATCCATGCTCCAAAAGCTTGTGGAAATCCTTCCCAGAAGAACAGAGCTCATAATAAGAGCAAAGAAAGGAGTAAATCTGGAATGAACCACATATGGCTCTGATGATCAGGTGTCCACAAACTTTTGGCCATATAGTGTATAACCACAGGGATGAACTCCATGCATTTCACCATCCTGTGTTGTCCTGACATATGATGTAAACCATGTGGGACTTGATGGATGACTCCTCTTTTCCTGTCAGGCTTGAATGACTTTTATGTTTATCGTGATGTGTAGTTGATGAGACATCGTTTGTCTTGTACAGTGTGGAAAAATGAGATTTCATGACCGAGATTGAGAGACAGACACCATCTCAATCAGTACATGAGAATTGTGTTCTCTCAAAGTGATACCTGTCTGTTTCTGGGATGCTGCTTCAGCACTATGACCTGAAATGCAAGTGAAATCGCTGCAGAAGAAAATGTAGCAACAAAACAGGAAGGTCGGTCTCGGATATTGCGTCATCACAAACGGCTCTATGGGAAAACAGTGGAGTTTTTATTTTACTTCAACTAACTTTCTGCTTCAAGCGATGGAAGTGTCTAGACAGACTTTTCAATTTGAGTTTACTCCAGACAGCTTGAAGAGGATAAAAGCCAGAGGCTAAAATAAGAAAAGGTTCACAAAGCTATGTTTTATTATAGAGTGCAGCTGATGCTTCCACTTAAAGGAGAACTGAAGGCAATTTTTTTATAATCAAAATTTTATTTCTCGTCTCATCTTCTTCCACTTATCCGGGGCTGGGTCGCAGAGGCAGCAGTCTGAGCATGGAAGCCCAAACTTCCTTTTCCCCCAGACACCTTGGCCAGCTCCTTGGGAAGAACACTGAGGCGTTCCCAGGCCAGCTGAGAGACATAGTCCCTCCAGCATGTCCTGGGTCTTCCCCGGGGCCTCCTCCCAGGGGGACATGCTTGGAACACCTCCTCAGGGAGGCGTCCAGGAGGCATCCGAAAGAGATGCCCGAGCCACCTCAGCTGATTCCTCTCGATGTGGAGGAGCAGCGGCTCTACTCCGAGCTCCTCCCGAGTGACTGTGCTTCTCACCCTATCTCTAAGGGAGCGCCCAGCCACCCTGTGAAGGAAACTCATTTCGGCCGCTTGTATCCGCGATCTTGTTCTTTCGGTCATTACCCATAGCTCATGACCATAGGTGAGAGTCAGAACGTAGATCGACTGGTAAATCAAGAGCTTCGCCTTTTGGCTCAGCTCCTTCTTCACTATGACGGACCGGTAAAGCGACCGCATCACTGCGGAGGCCGCACCGATCCGCCTGTCAATCTCACGCTCTATCCTTCCCTCACTCGTGAACAAGATCCCGAGATACTTAAACTCCTCCACTTGAGGCAGGACTTCTCCACCAACCTGGAGAGGGCAAGCCACCCTTTTCCGGTCGAGAACCATGGCCTCTGACTTGGAGGTGCTGATTCTCATCCCAACCGCTTCCCACTCGACTGCAAACCGCCCCAGTGCATGCTGAAGGTCCTGGTTTGAAGAAGCCAACAGGAGGACATCATCATCTGCGAAAAGCAGAGATGAAATCCTGTGGTTCCCTAACAGGATTCCTTCCGGCCCCTGGCTGCACCTAGAAATTCTGCCCATAAAGATTATGAACAGAACCGGTGACAAAGGGCAGCCCTGCCGGAGTCCAACATGCACTGGGAACAGGTCTGACTTACTGCCAGCAATGCAAACCAGACTCCTGCTCTGTTCGTACAGGGACTGGACAGCCCTTAGCAAAGAGCCCCGAACTCTATACTCCCGAAGCACCCCCCACAGAATACCACGAGGGACATGGTCGAATGCCTTCTCCAAATCCACAAAGCACATGTGGACTGGTTGGGCAAACTCCCATGAACCCTCGAGCACCCTATGAAGGGTATAGAGCTGGTCCAGTGTTCCACGACCAGGACGAAAACTGCATTGTTCCTCCTGGATCCGAGGTTCTCCTCTCCAGTACCCTGGAGTAAACCTTCCCTGGGAGGCTGAGAAATGTGATTCCCCTATAATTGGAGCACACTCTCCGGTCCCCTTTCTTAAAAAGAGGGACCCACCACCCCAGTCTGCCACTCCAGAGGCACTGTCCCTGACCGCCACGCGATGTTGCAGAGGCGTGTCAGCCAAGATAGCCCCACAACATCCAGAAACTTGAGATACTCGGGGCGGATCTCATCCACCCCCGGTGCTTTGCCACTGAGGAGCTTGCTAACCACCTCAGTGACTTCGGCTTGGGTAATGGACGAGTCCACCTCTGAGTCATCAGCCTCCACTTCCTCAATGGAAAACGTGACAGTGGGATTGAGGAGATCCTCAAAGTATTCCTTCCACCGCCCGACAATGTCCTCAGTCGAGGTCAACAGCTCCCCACCCGCACTGCAAACAGTGTTGGCAGAGTACTGCTTCCCCCTCCTGAGGCACTGGACGGTTTGCCAGAATTTCTTCAAGGCCGACCGATAGTCCTCCTCCATGGCCTCACCGAACTCCTCCCAGTTCTGAGTTTTTGCCTCCACAGCTGCCTGAGCTGCGGCACGCCTGGCCTGCCAATACCCATCAGCTGCCTCAGGAGTCCCAGAGGCCAACATGGCCCGACAGGACTCCTTCAGCTTGACGGCATCCCTTACTTCCGGTGTCCACCACCGGGTTCGGAGATTGCCACCACGACAGGCACCAGAGACCTTGCAGCCACAGCTCCAAACAGCCGCGTCGACAATGGAGGCAGAGAACATGGTCCACTCAGACTCAATGTCCCTCGCCTCTCTCGGAAGCTGGGAGAAGCTCTCCCGGAGGTGGGAGTTAAAGACCTCCCTGACAGAGTGCTCGGCCAGACGTTCCCAGCAGACCCTCACCATACGTTTGGGCCTGCCAGGTCTGTCCAGCTTCCTCCTCTGCCAGCGGATCCAACTCACCATCAGGTGGTGATCAGTTGACAGCTCAGCCCCTCTCTTCACCCAAGTGTCCAAGACATAGGGCCAGAGATCCAATGAAACGACAACAAAGTCGATCATCGATCTCTGACCTAAGGTGTCCTGGTGCCACGTGCACTTATGGACACCCCTATGCTCGAACATGGTGTTCGTTATGGACAAACTGTGACTAGCACAGAAGTCCAATAACAAAACACCACTCGGGTTCAGATCAGGGAGGCCGTTCTTCCCAATCACGCCCCTCCAGGTGTCACTGTCATCGCCCACATGAGCGTTGAAGTCCCCCAGTAGAACAATGGAGTCCCCAGTCTGAGCACCTCTTAGTACCTCTCCCAGGGACTCCAAGAAGGCCGGATACTCTATACTGCTATTCAGCCCGTAGGCACAAACAACAGCAAGAGCCCTCTCCCCGATCCTAAGGCGCAGAGAGGCGACCCTGTCGTTCACTGGGGTAAACTCCAACACATGGCAGCTGAGCTGTTGAGCTATAAGCAAGCCCACACCAGCCCGCCACTGTTCACCATGGGCAACTCCAGAGAAGTGGAGAGTCCAGCCCCTCTCGAGGAGCTGGGTTCCGGAGCCCAAGCTGTGCGTGGAGGTGAGCCCGACTATCTCTAGCCGGTACCGCTCAACCTCCCGCACAAGCTCAGGCTCTTTCCCCCCCAGCGAAGTGACAT
Organism: Neoarius graeffei; assembly: GCF_027579695.1. Taxonomy (NCBI): domain Eukaryota; kingdom Metazoa; phylum Chordata; class Actinopteri; order Siluriformes; family Ariidae; genus Neoarius; species Neoarius graeffei. The sequence goes on along the minus strand of NC_083591.1, from coordinate 54,583,646 downwards.
TCCATGTCCCAACAGCTAGCCGCTGTGTTCGGGGATCAGGTCGTTGAGGCCCCTGCCTTCGACTGCCGCCCAATCCACATCGCACCAGCCCCCTACAGCTACCTCTGTGGCTGGTGAACCCACAGGAGGTTGGGCCCACGTCACCGCTTAGGGCTGAGCCCAGCCGGGCCCCGTGGGCAAAGGCCCGGCCACCAAGTGCTCGCATACGAGCCCCAACCCCGGGCCTGGCTCCAGGGTGGGGCCCCGGCTGCGCCATACCGGGCAACGTCATGGTCCTTGATAGATTGTTATCCATAAGGGGTTTTGGTGAACTGCTCTTAGTCTGGCCTGTCACCTATGACCTGTCTGCATTGGGAGACCCTAACAGGGGTGTAATGCCCCAACAACATAGCTCCTAGGATCATTCAAGCACACAAACCCCTCCACCACAATAAGGTGGCAGTTCTAGGAGGGGTCTATTTATTTCATTTTATTAAATTATAGGAATGTATTTCTGATAGCTATTTTGTCACTGCTATAGCAAGTTATGAGTGTTTGAAATATGCTATGTAATATATCAGTCCATATGTCAAAGCAATGGCCGTAAACGAGATTCGTTGAGATCTGTGCGAGACATCGTAGGACGGAAGTAAAACGTACAGCAGAAATCAAAGTGACCAACATCTGCCAATGTGGTCAAAAGACGCGTGCGCCCTCTTTCGAACGCTGATGTAATCAAGCCGGAAGTTTTGTTTGTTTCGATAGCAATCAGGAAAGTTTGAAAAAAGTAGGCAGTAATCGTCATTTAAACTCATTTTTGTGCAATATTTCATTTGGAAAACAGTTTTCAAAATGGCGGCACTGACACCTGGCTGACACTTCATGTTTCGCACAAGTCTCATGAAGATCGCGTGGATAAGCAATGCCTGCCATGGACCAATTGAACTAAACTCAACATGGCTAAAAACCGAATAGGCCGATAAGTATAATATTTAATTGCAATTAGTTGCTAATACGAGTCACGATATAAGGTTACTAAAACCGAAAATGTAATTGAATAACATGTTAATCAAGAAATAAAGCAAGTTTAAAAATGACTTCAGTTCCCCTTTAATACCAGGGATTCAACTGAAGACACAGCCATAATGTAGAACAGATTACATGTTCTATACAAATAGATGGCATACTATTTTGTTTATTTTTTTCTTTTTAATAATTCTAACCCATGACTACATCATCGCTTGTTTACTTACCACAATGCATTATGGTCGATACCCAGGGTCAGCTCCACCATATTGTTTACTTCCACCTTTGTTAAACCCTGCATTGTTCTATGTAACCGGTTTTAACCATGCTGCCTTAAGTGAACTGCAGTGTGCCTTACTGTGTCTCCACAACAAAGGGAACACTGAATTTGAGCTTTTATCAGCTGCCAGTCGAGGAGAAGAGAAGAAAGAAATGGATAAATTTAATCCGCAACAAAAACCTTCAAACTGAATTGAAATGGACACGTGTTTGTAGCTTCCATTTCTCTGGTGGGAAAAAGACGGACTTAAACTGTGACCCAGCAATATTTCCATGATCTGCGGAACGGCTTTCGGTTATAGAAGATTAGAACAATTGACACTGTTCATCGTCTGAAACTAGCGATATTCCAAAGCCTGTGAAACACAGAAGCATTCTTCAGCCTTTGCCTCTCGACGTACTGAAACACTCGGCAGCTGAACGAGCCTATCGTAAAATTTATTTTGCTCTATCACCTAATGATTATGCCCCCCTTGAATGTCTCTACCAGTGTATCGACCAAATCAACAACTGGATGTCACAAAATTTTCTTCAGCTGAGCACAAATAAAACAGAAGTAATTCTATTTGGGAAAAAAGATGAAAGACTCAGGATTACCACTATTCTTGACACAAAGGGGATTAAAACAAAAGATATGGTTAAAAAGCTTGGTGTTTTCATTGACAGCTAGCTAAACTTTGACAGTCACATGAAAGCAATCACTAAATCGGCATTTTATCACCTTAAAAACATTTCCAAACTAAGAGGACTTATGTCAAAAAATGATCTGGAAAAACTTATACATGCCTTCATCTCTAGTAGGGTTGACTACTGCAATGGCCTTTTCACAGGCCTGCCAAAAAAGACCATCAAACGACTTCAGGTGATCCAAAATGCAGCGGCGAGGGTTCTCACACGAACAAAAAGAACAGAGCACATTACTCCAATTCTAAGGTCCCTTCACTGGCTTCCAGTAAGCTACAGAATTGACTTTAAAGCATTGCTGCTGGTATACAAATCTCTAAATGGTACAGGGCCCAATTACCTCTCTGATATGTTGCAGCGGCCTAACCCAATCAGATCTACCAGATCGCAGCAGCAAAATTTACTGGTAAAACCTGTTGTTAAAACAAAGTGTGGTGAAGCAGCTTTTAGCTACTATGCAGTGCAGCTATGGAACCAACTGCCAGAGGACATCAAAAATGCTCCTGCTGTTGGCAGCTTCAAATCTAGACTAAAGACCAAGCTGTTTTCAGATGCTTTCTGCTCACTGATAAATATTATCATCTTTACATGTTTTAAACTTTACTTAACTTTTACAGTCTTTGCATGTTTTAAACTTTACTTAACTTTTATTCTATTTTATTCTGCTGTTTTTTACTGAACTTTTACTTCATTTTATTATTTTACTTCTACTATTGTTTAATTCTTATTATTTTTTTCTCTCTTCTTCCCCCTTTATTTTATGTAATTTTATTTTCTATTGTTTACTGTTTTGCCTTTACCTCTGTAAAGCACATTGAACTGCCACTGTGTATGAAATGTGCTATATAAATAAACTTGCCTTGCCCTGCCTATCGGACCGATAAAACTCTCAAACCACCAAGGGTTCTCTTTCGTGTATGGATAATGTTCAGTGTACCTCACTAGCAGCATTTACTGAAGTAAATGCATTTATACTGAACATGACACGGCAGATCAGCGGGTTTCCAAAGGTTTTTTTTTTTTTATCCCCTGCCGAAACAAAGTTTAGCGGGGGATATAGAAACAGCTTTCGTCCATCCGTCCGGTCATGTTTTCATTTCTGACCTATATCTTTAAAACTACTGAAGATATCTTCATGAAACTTTGTATACATATCAAGCAACATGTGAACTGGTGCTTTTTGCTATTTTGGATTTTTTTTTTAAAGTATTTTTCAAACTTTTACATAAAAAATAGATTTTGACTTAGTTTCTAAGAGCACTGTTGGTTTCTGGAGCATATATCCAAAACTATTCATGATACGGATTTGAAACTTGGTATACATGTTAACAAGGTGGTGTACCTGTAGATGTGCCTTTTCATACTAAGAAATCTGAGAAATTTTAATTTTTCATGTTTCCATGGAAACAATTTCAGGCTTAGGCTACATCCACACAACAACGGCAAAGAGATTTATTTTTTTTAGCGGGTAAAAAAAATATCGTGTCCACATGGGCAACGGATCAGTAAAATATCAGGTACATATGGCAATGCAATGCTTGCTGAAAACAATGCAATACACATGCCACACCTCTACGTGCGCTGTAAGACGGTCCCATCGGAGATACCAGAACAATAGAAGAAGTAGGACGCATGCGTATAAACCCCTTCTTCTACCCAGCATGAAGCACTCACAGGAACAAACACACAACAACAAGAAAAAGATGGCTGCGACTACGCGAGGAAATCGTGCCTTCTGTGTGTACAAATTAGTTTTATTAGTGTACATAGTGTACATATATAACTTAATTTTCTTATTGTGTGTGAACATTTTGAAAAGCATTTTTATATAATTTATATAACTTTTTATATTGTGTGTGAACATTTTGAAAAGCAGTCTTATCCAATAAAAAAAATAAATTCAAGAAATGGTTCAGTTACTTGTTTATTTAAAAGAAAAGCTGTATACAAAAGTGAATGCAATGCAGTGGTTCATACAAAACAGTCTGTTGAAGGGTCTTCTGACCCTTTTCCCCTCTGCCTCCATTATAGCCAGGTAACTGTTGCTTTGTGTGGAAGGCTGTACTTTCTGTTCATCAAAGCAGGTGTAAATTGTCTGTCTGGCAGGTCAGTCAGGTTAATGTATAAACAATTTCAAAAGATTCTTATCCAATAATAAAGATTCTTATCCATTGTTGCTGTTGTTACGAATGATGCACGTGAGAGTGCCGCTTGTTCTAGTCATGTGGTTGTGATGTCATCGCAAACAAATCCGTTCTACTCATCCAGATGACTTCGCAACGGCGCCATTGCCAGATTTTTCCACTCTGGAACCCATTCTCAAAAAATATCGTTTTGGGGCACCCAAAACGCTGGTGCCATGTGGACGCCAGGCCGAAACGATAAAAAATTTTATCAGATTCACCTGAATCCGTTGCCGTGTGGACAGAGCCTTAGTCTCTCAGGTTAGTCTTAGGGGTAGGTTTTGGTTCCGGAGCAGAACTTGAAAACTATGAGTGGTACGGTCTTGAAAGTTGGTATATGTGTTGATTAAGTAATGTCTATGTGCCTTTTGATACTAAGAAATGTGAGAAATTTTAATTTTTAGCTCACCTGGACCAAAGGTCTGCTGGGTTTATGCCACGGGCTGCTGAGGTCAGTGTAAAGAGGTCGGGTTGGGTTCCTGCAGCAGAACTTGAAAAATGTGACAAATAATATCTTGAAACTTTGTATATAGGGCGGGGGATATAGATGACTGTGTCTTCTTGTTTTGTTTTTTGTAATGTTTCCTGATAAGTTTTATTTCACTAATCACTCCTTTATAAATGTTTTGATAAGACATTCTGAGATTTGTTGTTGTTGCAGTACAGTCTAGACTCTTCCCTTCTCACCAAGCTTGATTTGGATTCCGATTTTCCTGCTGTCAACCCTCGACATGTTATCCGCCTCTTTAAATCACCAATTTCATTGTCTTCCACAACAGAGCATGTCAAAATCACTCCTCTCACATTGCTCTCACTTAAAATTAATCTAACATCCATTATATTGCACAGCTACCGACCCTGGCAATCCCCCATAATGCATTGCAGTAAACAAGTGATGACGTAGTTATACTTGGGGGCTATTGCTCCTAGTTTTTAATTATTATTTATACCCCCATATACTGGTTTACCTCTGTCTGTCTGTATCTCTGTATTTCTGTCTGTCTGAAACACCCTTTTTCTCAGCAACCACAAATCATAGCCACTTGGTACCAAACTTCAGCTTGGGGTTCTATACCATGTCTACCATTTTCAGGTCTGTCCCACATCGACTTCCTGTTTACCGACTGAATGTATTTACGAAACCTATAGGGTGGATTTTGACGCTATTTCAAGAAGCAAAATGCTATTTCAAAATGACAGTTTACCAGGATGCTATTTGAAATCCCTGGTGAGAGACACTGCTCTTTACTTACTTGTTTCAGGGTTCATTATTTGTTGAAGTCAACATTCATAATAAGTGTCCTATTCCTTCGATTGCTTGCATTCTGATATAAGTGAGAGCGGGGGGATACGTAAGTGAGCAGTAGCTCACAGTTGATCTTGTTTCTTCCTATTTTTTGTCGCCTGTCAGTTCCCACCCACCAACCAGCTCTATGATACAACAGCTACAGACCAGACAGGGTGAAGACGAGCACAAGCATCATCCTCAGCACTTGAATCCACCCAACAGCATCTTTTTTTTTTTTTTAAGGATCCTCCAGGAGATTTATTCTCAAACTCATTTTAAGTAAAAGTAGTCGCAGATTTCAAAAATTAAACTTTCATTTTCTGAGACCAAACAGTGTTCGAGAAAAATGAATTTTCTTTAAAACGTCGGTGGTGACGTATACGATGACATCATGTAGCGGTTGCTTGGAGAAACTCAGCTGTTTATACAGTGGTGCTTGAAAGTTTGTGAACCCTTTAGAATTTTCTATATTTCTGAATAAATATGACCTAAAACAACATCAGATTTTCACACAAGTCCTAAAAGTAGATAAAGAGAACCCAGTTAAACAAATGAGACAAAAATATTATACTTGTTCATTTATTTATTGAGGAAAATGATCCAATATTACATATCTGTGAGTGGCAAAAGTATGTGAACCTTTGCTTTCAGTATCTGGTGTGACCCCCTTGTGCAACAATAACTGCAACTAAATGTTTCTGGTAACTGTTGATCAGTCCTGCACACCGGCTTGGAGAAATTTTAGCCCATTCCTCCGTACAGAACAGCTTCAACTCTGGGATGTTGGTGGGTTTCCTCAAATGAACTGCTCACTTCAGGTCCTTCCACAACATTTCAATTGGATTAAGGTCAGGACTTTGACTTGGCCATTCCAAAACATTAACTTTATTCTTCTTTAACAATTCTTTGGTAGAACGACTTGTGTGCTTAGGGTCGTTGCCTTGCTGCATGATCCACCTTCTCTTGAGATTCAGTTCATGGACAGATGTCCTGGTATTTTCCTTTAGAATTCACTGGTATAATTCAGAATTCATTGTTCCATCAATGATGGCAAGCCGTCCTGGCCCAGATGCAGCAAAACAGGCCCAAACCATGATACTACCACCACCATGTTTCACAGATGCAATAAGGTTCTTATGCTGGAATGCAGTGTTTTCCTTTCTCCAAACATAACGCTTCTCATTTAAACCAAAAAGTTCTATTTTGGTCTCATCCATCCAAAAAACATTTTTCCAATAGCCTTCTGGCTTGTCCACGTGATCTTTAGCAAACTGCAGACGAGCAGCAATGTTCTTTTTGGAGAGCAGTGGCTTTCTCTTTGCAACCCTGCCATGCACACCATTGTTTTTCAGTGTTCTCCTGATGGTGAATTTATGAACATTAACATTAGCCAATGTGAGAGAGGCCTTCAGTTGCTTAGAAGTTACCCTGGGGTCCTTTGTGACCTCACCGACTATTACACGCCTTGCTCTTGGAGTGATCTTTGTTGGTCGACCACTCCTGGGGAGGGTAACAATGGTCTTGAATTTCCTCCATTTGTACACAATCTGTTTGACTGGGGATTGGTGGAGTCCAAACTCTTTAGAGATGGTTTTGTAACCTTCTCCAGCCTGATGAGCATCAACAACGCTTTTTAAAGTTCAAGTTCAAGTCCAAGTTCAAGTCAACTTTATTGTCAATAATGCCATATGTGCAGGACATACAGAGAATTGAAATTGCATTTCCCTTTTATCCGCAGTGCAAACAGTAATAAACATGAAATATAAAATATAGGTACAAGATATAAACTATAAAAAGGAAAAAAGGGGGGGAAATGGGGGGGGGTTATACATACAAGCTAAAGCTATCTAAGAAAAGACAAGACAGTGGCAATCCAGAAAGTGCAAATGTGGCAGTGTGAACAGAATTAACGGTATAAATTTAAATGTGACGAATGACAATATAAACAGAATGAACAATGTAAACGGGAACAGCAGTCTGACAGTATAGTAATTATCAGTATAAAGATAAATAAGGGCGGCACGGTGGTGTAGTGGTTAGCGCTGTCGCCTCACAGCAAGAAGGTCCTGGGTTCGAGCCCCGTGGCCGGCGAGGGCCTTTCTGTGTGGAGTTTGCATGTTCTCCCCGTGTCCGCGTGGGTTTCCTCCGGGTGCTCTGGTTTCCCCCACAGTCCAAAGACATGCAGGTTAGGTTAACTGGTGACTCTAAATTGACCGTAGGTGTGAATGTGAGTGTGAATGGTTGTCTGTGTCTATGTGTCAGCCCTGTGATGACCTGGCAACTTGTCCAGGGTGTACCCCGCCTTTCGCCCATAGTCAGCTGGGATAGGCTCCAGCTTGCCTGCGACCCTGTAGAAGGATAAAGCGGCTAGAGATAATGAGATGAGATGAGAAGATAAATAAATAAATGGCAGTATGAGCAGAATTTTCAGTGTAAGTAAAAATATGGCAGATATGACAGTATAAACAGTGTAGCAGTGAAGTCTATCAAAGATTAAAGATGTATAAACAGTGTTGTAAACAGTTTTTATATAGTGCAATTAACTATAAAAATAAAATTAAAAAAGGCAGTATGAGCAGAATTTTCAGTGTAAGTATAAATATGGCAGATATGTAAAAAGTGTAAATAGTGTTCTAAACAGTTTCTATATAGTGCAATTAACTTAAAAAAACCCTGTAGACAGTATTGTAAACAGTTTTAACATGGTGCAATTGAATTTTGTTACAGTTCGTTAAAGTGGCTGGTGACATTTGGTTTGTGTATTAAGGGAAGGGGGTACTGGTCTGGGAGGGAGTTCAGCATCCTGACGGCTTTGTGGATGAAGCTGTCTCTCAGTCTATTGGTTCTCGCCCGGAGGCTTCTCATTCTCCTCCCAGAAGGCAGGAGGCTGAAGAAGTGGTGGTTGGGATGGGTGGAGTCGCCTGCAATGCTGAGTGCTCTGTGGGCCAGGCGTGTGTTGTAAATATCCTGAAGGGAGGGTAGGGGGACACCGATGATCTTCTCAGCTGCTCTCACTATGCACTGCAGGGTCTTCCGGCAGGATGCAGTACAGCCGGCGTACCACACAGTGATGCAGCTGGTCAGGATGCTCTCAATGGTTCCGCGGTAGAAGGTCTGCATGATGGGGGCTGGTGCCCTAGCTCTTTTCAGTCTGTGGAGGAAGTAGAGGCGCTGCTGAGCTTTCCTGGCCAGCGATGCAGTGTTACTGCTCCAGGAGAGATCCTCGGTGAGGTACACACCCAGGAACTTGGTGCTGCTCACTCTCTCTACAGTGGCACCATTGATGGTCAGTGGAGGATGCTGGGTGGAGGCTCTCCGGAAGTTGACAACCATCTCCTTCGTCTTCTCCACATTAAGAGAGAGATTGTTGTCTCTGCACCACGCAGCCAGTTGGCTCACCTTGTCCCTGTAGTGTGACTCATCATTGTTGTTAATGAGTCCCACCACAGTCGTGTCATCTGCAAACTTGATGAAGAGGTTGCTGTTGTGTGTTGGTGTGCAGTTGTGGGTCAGCACGGTGAAGAGAAGGGGGCTGAGCACACATCCTTGGGGGGGGGGCCCTGTGTTCAGTATGATGGTGCTGGATGTGTTGTTGCCGACCTGGACTGCCTGTGGTCTTCCGGTCAGGAAGTCCAGCAACCAGTTGCAGAGGGAGGTGTTTAGTCCTAGACAGTCCAGTTTCTGTATCAGCTGCTGGGGGATGATTGTGTTAAATGCTGAACTAAAGTCTAAGAACAGCATTCGCATGTAAGAGTCCTTAGTGTCCAGGTGAGTGAGAGCTGAGTGGAGAGCGGTGGAGATTGCATCATCAGTGGACCAATTGGCCTGATATGCAAATTGGTACTGGTCCATGGAGGGAGGGAGGATGGATTTGATGTGCTGCATGACTAACCGCTCGAAGCACTTCATAATGATGGGGGTCAGTACCACAGGGCGGTAGTCGTTGAAGCAGGATGGAGAGGCCTTCTTTGGAACAGGGATGATGGTGGTGCTCTTGAAGCAGGTGGGAACAACAGCTTGGCTCAGGGAGGTGTTGAAGATGTCTGTGAGCACTTCTGTGAGCTCCTTTGCACAGTCCTTTAGCACATGACCTGGAATGTTGTCAGATCCTACAGCTTTGCGGGTGTTGATCCTGGAGAGGGATCTCCTCACACTGGCTGGAGACAGGGACAGCACCTGGTCATCTGGAAGGGGTGGTGTCTTTGTGCAGGCATGCTGTTGTTGGCTTCAAACCATCCAAAGAAGTTGTTTAGACTGTTCAGCAGAGTGATGTCCTTGTCACAGGTCTGTGGTTGAGGTTTATAGTCCGTGATGGTCTGTATCCCCTGCCACAGGCTCCTTGTGTCTCTGCTGTCAGTGAAATGATGGGCTAACCTGCTACTGTACTGCTTCTTTGCTAGTCTGATGCCACGGGACAAGTTGGCTCTTGCTGATCTCAGACCAGCCTCATCACCTGCTCTGAAAGCAGCACTCCGGGCTTTCAGTAACCGATAGACTTCCCCCGTCAGCCATGGTTTCTGGTTGGCCCGTACTGTGATGGTCTTAATGTCCGTGACATCATCAGTGCATTTACTAATGTAGGCTGTAACAGTGTCTGAATACTCCTGGATGTTGATCTGGTGGTTGTGAGTGGTTGCCTGCTTAAACATGTCCCAGTCTGTGATGTTAAAGCAGTCCTGAAGTGCTGAGGAAGCACCCTCTGGCCACACCTGTACCTGCTTCTGGACCAGTCTGGTGACTTTGATCTTCAGCCTGTATGCTGGCATTAGCATAACAGTGATGTGGTCTGAAGCACCAAGATGGGGAAGGGGTGAGGCCTTGTATGCTCTTCTCAGTGTTGTGTAAACCTGGTCCAGTGTGTTGTTTCCCCGTGTTGCAAAGTCAATGTGTTGATGTAACTGAGGAAACACTGTTTTGAGATTTGCGTGGTTGAAATCCCCAGCTATAATGAGAAGTCCCTCTGGATGGGCTGTCTGTTGGTTGCTGACGGCACAGTACAGTTCACTCAGTGCCTTGTCCCTATCGTTGTTGTTGCAGCTGGGAGGAATGTAAACTGCAACAAGCAGGATGGCAGAAAACTCCCTCGGTAGATAGAAGGGCCGGCATTTGATGATCATAAACTCCACAAGGGGTGAACAGTGTCTGCAAACTACCACAGCGTCCTGACACCAAGCATCCCTGATGTAAACACAGACCCCGGCGCCGCGGGTCTTTCCTCCTTCAATTAGGGCTCTGTCTGCTCGATAGCATGTTAGCCAGTCATGCTGGATGGCGGAGTCCGGTATGCTGTCGTTGAGCCATGTTTCTGTGAACACAAAAACACAGTGCACTCTCACAGCCTGCTGGGTCGCTCTCAAAAGGTGAATATAATCCAGTTTGTTATCCAAGGAGCATACATTGGCGAGTATGATGGACAGTATAGCTGGCTTGTGTGGATTAGCCATTAGCCTGGCCCGGATACCCCCGCGCTTTCCCTGCTTCTGCTTCCTCTCACACCGCCTATGGCACTTCCTCTGCAGGTGTACAGCAGTAGTGGGGGTCGATGTCAAAGCGGGCTGCCGGAGTAGGCCGAGGTCATGTAGCTCCTTAGCGTGTGCCGGGTTTAACTTACAGAAAAAAGTATTGCCAATGTCAAAAAGAGTACCACGGCTGTATGTGCGCCTCAGGACGGACAAACACGACGAAAACATACCATCATTCAAGCACACCGACGAAGACAAACATGTAAACACCACATTATCGGGACAAAGAGGGGCCGCTGCTTCTGCACGTGCGGCCATCTTGACTTGGAGAAAAAAAAGGTCTTTTTTTTCTGAGGTCCTCAGAAATCTCCTTTGTTTGTGCCATGATACACTTCCACAAACGTGTTGTGAAGATCAGACTTTGATAGATCCCTGTTCTTTAAATAAAACAGGGTGCCCACTCATACCTGATTGTCATCCCATTGATTGAAAACACCTGACTCTAATTTCACCTTCAAATTAACTGCTAATCCTAGAGGTTCACATACTTTTGCCACTCACAGATATGTAATATTGGATCATTTTCCTCAATAAATAAATGACCAAGTATAATATTTTTGCCTCATTTGTTTAACTGGGTTCTCTTTATCTACTTTTAGGACTTGTGTGAAAATCTGATGATGTTTTATGTCATATTTATGCAGAAATATAAAAAATTCTCAAGGGTTCACAAACTTTCAAGCACCACTGTAGTGTTTGTTTACATCATAGTTTTGCTAGTTTTACAAGTATTTTTTTTTACCAAATTTATCAGTTTTTAAATAAGTATGCCTCACTGTGTAGCATATAAATGCCACGATGATGCTAAAAAGAAAGCACAAGCTTTTTGAACTCAACTGCATTTCTACAGAGAAAATGCAAAGCGTGCTTGATCAACCAGAGACTCAGATTGTTTTGCAAGTCAAGGGGCCCACAGGGCCCCTCCTGGGAAAAAACAGGGGCCCATTTCTACAATGGGGGGCCCAGTGATTATCCTTCAGTTGACGCGAACCTAGTGAGCGAAGCGAGCCCAATGAACAGCTGGGGCAGCCCAGGGGCTGTTTTTTTCTTCTCAATTCTGTTTTTTTTTTGGTATTAGAAGTCATATGAAGCAATGTAGATGACAAAAATCAACGCTACAACCAAATATATTGAGATATTGTTTAATCAGTGGCAATATTTTGGAATTCAACCACAGGCCACTATATATCATATCTATATTATCTCCTCCTTCTAAATTATAGCACAAGAATGGGTTTGTTTTTTGCATGCTGTGACGGTCTAATTCTGCTTGTCTCTAATCATCTCTTCTAATTTCATTAATTTATTTTATTAATTTGTTTTCAGTTTGGTGTAGGTCTATAGTAGTAGTAGTAGTAGTCACCAGTGGCAGTGGTAGTAGTAGTAGTAGTAGTGGTGGTTGCTGTTGTAGTAGTTGATGTTGCAGTAGTTGTTGTAAATCTAGTATGACTAATTACCTTGGGTATCAGGGGTATCAGTTTTTTCAGGTGAATGTACTCTTTTTCTGCCGAAGAATGACAAAATAGATGTATTTTTTCTTTTTTTTCTTATCCATGTTTTCTTGTCTCTTTCGAATATTCGTACATAAACCGTAAGACGCCACCTAGCGAAAGACTTGGATCAGGTTTTACTCGCTTGGGACGCTACAAACAGGGCGGCGTAAATACATGAACGGGTCCGATGTATATTCAATATGGCGGCGGTCAAAACAAATTCATCCGATGCTGAAATCTGTTGAATATCCAGATAATTATGTTGGAAGTTGCATATTTGTGCAAGATTTTCGATATTGAGACCATGAAGTCAAGTAATACGCCACGAAATGTTCCAAATAGGGTATAAAATGCTCGCGTCCATATTGGCCCCTGCCCCTCTCGACAACGCGTTCATTATTCAAAATAGTGCGTCTTAGACGCGGGCGCGCCAACAATCTGAGTCTCTGATTAACTGTCGCAAAGTGTCACCAACAGAAACTAGATCAGACATGAGACTTTGTGCTGCAAAATATATTTTTTTTACAGCCACACCAGCTGGTCCAGCGAATTTAACTGACAACCTTTTGGTCCCAAAGCTGCTTCTGTAACCACTTCATGGTACTGGGATGGGAGACTACCTGGGAAGACCAGGTCCTGGCATGGGAGGGACTTTGATTTTGCACCTTTTAAGGGTCATATATTTTTAAGATCCCTCCTAGAACTGCCACCTTATTGTGGTGGAGGGGTTTGTGTGCTTGAATAATCCTAGGCGCTATGTTGTCAGGGGCATTATGCCCCTGTTAGGGTCTCCCAAGGCAGACAGGTCCTAGGTGACAGGCCAGACTAAGAGCAGTTCACCAAAACCCCTTATGGATAGCAATCTATCAAGGACCGGGACATCACCCGGTATGGCGCAGCCGGGGCCCTACCCTGGAGCCAGGCCCGGGGTTGGGGCTTGAATGCAAGCACTTGGTGGCTGGGCCTTTGCCCGCGGGGCCCGGCCGGGCTCAGCCCGAAGCGGTGACGTGGGCCCGACCTCCTGTGGGTTCACCATCCACAGAGGTAGCTGTAGGGGGCTGGTGCGATGTGGATTGGGTGGCAGTCGAAGGCAGGGGCCTCGACGATCTGATCCTCGAACACAGCGGCTAGCTGTTGGGACATGGAATGTCACTTCGCTGGGGGGGAAAGAGCCTGAGCTTGTGTGGGAGGTTGAGAGGTACCGGCTAGAGATAGTCGGGCTCACCTCCACGCACAGCTTGGGCTCTGGAACCCAGCTCCTCGAGAGGGGCTGGACTCTCCACTTCTCTGGAGTTGCCCATGGTGAACGGTGGTGGGCTGGTGTGGGCTTGCTTATATCTCCCCAGCTCAGCCGCCATGTGTTGGAGTTTACCCCAGTGAATGAGAGGGTCGCCTCTCTGCGCCTTAGGATCGGGGAGAGGGCTCTTGCTGTTGTTTGTGCTTATGGGCCGAATAGCAGTATAGAGTATCCGGCCTTCTTGGAGTCCCTGGGAGAGGTACTGAGAGGTGCTCAGACTGGGGACTCCATTGTTCTACTGGGGGACTTCAACTCTCATGTGGGCGATGACAGTGACACCTGGAGGGGCGTGATTGGGAGGAATGGCCTCCCCAATCTGAACCCGAGTGGCGTTTTGTTATTGGACTTCTGTGCTAGTCACGGTTTGTCCATAATGAACACCATGTTCGAGCATAGGGGTGTCCATAAGTGCACGTGGCACCAGGACACCTTAGGTCGGAGGTCGATGATCGACTTTGTTGTCATTTCGTCAGATCTCCGGCCCTATGTCTTGGACACTTGGGTGAAGAGAGGGGCTGAGCTATCAACTGATCACCACCTGATGGTGAGTTGGATCCGCTGGCGGAGGAGGAAGCCGGACAGACCTGGCAGGACCAAACGTATGGTGAGGGTCTGCTGGGAACGTCTGGCCGAGCACTCTGTTGGGGAGGTCTTTAACTCCCACCTCCGGGAGAGCTTATCCCAGCTTCCGAGGGAGGCGGGAGACATTGAGTCTGAGTGGACCATGTTCTCTGCCTCCATTGTCAATGCGGCTGTTCAGAGCTGTGGCTGCAAGGTCTCCGGTGCCTGTCATGGCGGCAATCCCCGAACCCGGTGGTGGACACCGGAAGTAAGGGATGCCGTCAAGCTGAAGAAGGAGTCCTATCGGGCCATGTTGGCCTCCGGGACTCCTGAGGCAGCTGATGGGTATCGGCAGGCCAGGCGTGCCGCAGCTCGGGCAGTTGCGGAGGCAAAAACTCGGAACTGGGAGGAGTTTGGTGAGGCCATGGAGGAGGACTATCGGTCGGCCTCGAAGAAATTCTGGCAAACCATCCGGCACCTCAGGAGGGGGAAGCAGTACTCTGCCAACACTGTTTACAGTGTGGGTGGGGAGCTGTTGACCTCGACTGGGGACATTGTCGGGCGGTGGAAAGAATACTTTGAGGATCTCCTCAATCCCACTGTCACGTCTTCCATTGAGGAAGTGGAGGCTGATGACTCAGAGGTGGACTCGTCCATTACCCAAGCCCGAAGTCAACTGAGGTGGTTAGCAAGCTCCTCGGTGGCAAGGCACCGGGGGTGGATGAGATCCGCCCCGAGTATCTCAAGTCTCTGGATGTTGTGGGGCTGTCTTGGCTGACACGCCTCTGCAACATTGCGTGGCAGTCGGGGACAGTGCCTCTGGAGTGGCAGACTGGGGCGGTGGTCCCTCTTTTTAAGAAAGGGGACCGGAGAGTGTGCTCCAATTATAGGGGAATCACACTTCTCAGCCTCCCAGGGAAGGTTTACCCCTGGGTACTGGAGAGGAGAATTCGGCCAGTAGTCAAACCTTGGATCCAGGAGGAACAATGCGGCTTTCGTCCTGGTCGCGGAACACTGGACCAACTCTGTACCCTTCATAGGGTGCTCGAGGGTTCATGGGAGTTTGCCCAACCAGTCCACATGTGCTTTGTGGATCTGGAGAAGGCATTCGACCATGTCCCGTGTATTCTGTGGGGGTTTCTGTGGGGGGTGCTTCGGGAGTATGGGGTTCGGGGCTCTTTGCTAAGGGCTGTCCGGTCCCTGTACGAAAGGAGCAGGAGTCTGGTTCGCACTGCCGGCAGTAAGTCAGGCCTTTTCCCAGTGCATGTTGGACTCCAGCAGGGCTGTCCTTTGTCACTGGTTCTGTTCATAATCTTTATGGACAGAATTTCTAGGCGCAGCCAGGGGCCGGAAGGAATCCTGTTTGGGAACCACAGGATTTCATCTCTGCTTTTTGCTGATGATGTTGTCCTATTGGCTTCTTCAAACCAGGACCTTCAGCATGCACTGGGGCAGTTTGCAGTCGAGTGTGAAGCGGCTGGGATGAGAATCAGCACCTCCAAGTCAGAGGCCATGGTTCTCGACCGGAAAAGGGTGGCTTGCCCTCTCCAGGTTGGTGGAGAAGTCCTGCCTCAAGTGGAGAAGTTTAAGTATCTTGGGATCTTGTTCACGAGTGAGGGAAGGATAGAGTGTGAGATCGACAGGCGGATCGGTGCGGCCTCCGCAGTGATGTGGTCACTTTACCGGTCCGTCGTGGTGAAGAAGGAGCTGAGCCAAAAGGCGAAGCTCTCGATTTACCGGTCGATCTACGTTCCGACTCTCACCTATGGTCATGAGCTTTGGGTAATGACCGAAAAAACAAGATCGCGGATACAAGCGGCCAAAATGTTTCCTTCACAGGGTGGCTGGGCGCTACCTTAGGGTGAGAAGCACAGTCACTCGAGAGGAGCTCGGAGTAGAGCCGCTGCTCCTCCACATCGAGAGGAATCAGCTGAGGTGGCTCGGGCATCTCTTTTGGATGCCTCCTGGACGCCTCCCTAGGGAGGTGTTCCAGGCATGTCCCCCCGGGAGGAGGCCCCGGGGAAGACCTAGGACACGCTGGAGGGACTATGTCTCTCGGCTGGCCTGGGAACGCCTCGGTGTTCTTCCCGAGGAGCTGGCTGAGGTGTCTGGGGAAAGGGAAGTTTGGGCTTCCATGCTCTGACTGCTGCCTCCGCGACCCAGCCCCGGATAAGCGGAAGAGGATGAGATGAGATGAGATGAGATGAGATATTTTTAAGAGTATAAATCGGAAATGTTTTTGACTTTGGGTGTAAAAACTTTTGAGTGGCAGTGTGTATATTTAACAGAGATGAGGGAAGGGTTGTGCAGCTGTTCTCTCCAAGGAGCAGAATGCTTAGTATGCAAAATGGTGTGCAGTTTCAGCCATCAGCATGATGATGTGATGATTTGAAGGTGACCGAATTTCCTGAACCCTTTGGTCAATATAAACGACTCCGACTCCTTATCAGTGATCGAATGTGTTTGTTTTTTTTTAAGAAACAACAGTGTGGCAAATGAAGGCTTGTCTTTGCAGATCTAGTGGAGAGTCCCTTCCTATCTGACATGCTGGTGTGCACACGGAATGCTAAACGGCAGTCGGAAAATGTGAATCTGATTATCGAGTCAGTCGGGAAAGCATGACCATGCGGTTCTTTTCACCGAATCCACCACATTGAGTGACAGTTTCAATGAACCTCCTGTTATAATAGAGATTACACAGAGAATAACTTGTAGGAAAGGAAGTGATGGAGATGCTGCAGTCCAACCACTGCTCATTTATTCATGTGAAAAAAATTGAAGGATAATGGAAGAGATGATAAACAGAAAGGATGCAAGGCGTGTAAAAGACGTCAGGAATAAAACACATGCAGTGATGTTCGAAGAAAATAATTAATGACCTGAAGCAGAGTTACTCTTACTGACAGTTTTCCTGTGACAGCATGTCAGGAGGTGTCTTCTTCTTCTTCTTCTTTCATAGCAATTTGCCAACAATTACAATTTGTATTGATTAAAACTTAAACTTTTTATCCATTTATAGTTACATTTAATATTGTGGAATGTCCATAAAACAAGTTCCTCATCACTTATGTTCCAGCAGCTATAAAAAGCGATTCCTTCACCAGCTGTTTTTTTAATCTGTTCTGAAGTTAATTAGGGAACAAAAACATGCTAACGACTTTTGTAATTTTATTTTATTATTTTGTATTTTATGCCTGGGATTGTTGATGTCTTGTTGCATTGTTACGACTGTATGTTTGATTTCTGTTGTGTGTTGTAATGCGTCCTTGAGTGCTTTTAAAGCTGCCTGTAAATAAAATTTCTTCTTCTTATTATTATTATTATCCTTGAAGTTCAGCTCTTTTCTCTTATGGAGCCGAGTTCATCCCTTGAACTTGGGGCAGTCATCAGGGTGTGATAGATTACTGGATGGATAGAATCCTCCTGAGTATATGAGCAGTTCCAAGAAGGACTATCTTCTGAAGCTCTTCCATTCTGATGTTCCTGGGGATTTTGCTGGTGTACTTTTCCATCCCCTTCTTGACGAGCCCAAGAGCACCTATGACCACTAGTATTGTTGTGGTTCTCATGCCCCATGTTCTCTCTCTTTTTCTATTTCTGTCTTTTGTTTATGTAGAGTTTTAAAGTATGCCTCCATCACTTCTATGTACTCCTCCCTGGTCCATTTAGTTTTTGTTTGCCTTTGGTGGTTTTCAGGTGGTGCATTTTGAGGGCCTCTGTGAGGAGTATCCTCAGCGTGGTGATCCTCATTTGCTTGTTGGGTGGAGTTTGTTCCAGTACTAGATTTTTCGACCTCAGTCTGGTTCCCTACTGAGGGACACAGTCCTTGTTCACCTGTGCGACAACCGATGTGGTATGATGATCTGTTTGTTTGTTCTGCCATTTTATTTTTGGGTTGTCAGAGCTTCTTTAGCCACCTGTATAGCTGAATTGCTATACCTGCATTGCCCAGTCTGTGCCACATGGAGGGCAGGTCAAACTTCTGTGGATATTATTATTATTATTATTATTATGTTACTGAGAAATCAGTCCACTCCGAAAAAGAAAAATTTCCCCAGGAATCCTGCATGGCTGACCTTTTGATCTTATTTGCATAAAAATCTATATATTTTGAGATATATATTTAGGATTATTACTTGTTTGATTTGCGGAAGGCAAATCTTAACCCCAGGCAAGTGTAAAACAAACCAAATAAAAAATTGTGACAAATGTATTAAATACATAACAAACAAACAATTACAAATTTGTTTTTAAATAAATAAATGTTTTATTTTAATAAATGTAATATATTTAATAAACATACAACTCTGATTCCAAAAAAGTTGGGACAAAGTACAAATTTTAAATAAACACGGAATGCAATAATTTACAAATCCCAAAAACTGATATTGTATTCACAATAGAACATAGACAACATATCAAATGTTGAAAGTGAGACATTTTGAAATTTCATGCCGAATATTGGCTCATTTGAAATTTCATGACAGCAACACATCTCAAAAAAGTTGGGACAGGGGCAATAAGAGGCTGGAAAAGTTAAAGGTACAAAAAAGGAACAGCTGGAGGACCAAATTGCAACTCATTAGGTCAATTGGCAATAGGTCATTAACATGACTGGGTATAAAAAGAGCATCTTGGAGTGGCAGCAGCTCTCAGAAGTAAAGATGGGAAGAGGATCACCAATCCCCCTAATTCTGTGCCGACAAATAGTGGAGCAATATCAGAAAGGAGTTCGACAGTGTAAAATTGCAAAGAGTTTGAACATATCATCATCTACAGTGCATAATATCATCAAAAGATTCAGAGAATCTGGAAGAATCTCTGTGCGTAAGGGTCAAGGCCTGAAAACCATACTGGGTGCCCATGATCTTCGGGCCCTTAGACGGCACTGCATCACATACAGGCATGCTTCTATATTGGAAATCACAAAATGGGCTCAGAAATATTTCCAGAGAACATTATCTGTGAACACAATTCACTGTGCCATTCGCCATTGCCAGCTAAAACTCTATAGTTCAAAGAAGAAGCCGTATCTAAACATGATCCAGAAGCGCAGACGTCTTCTCTGGGCCAAGGCTCATTTAAAATGGACTGTGGCAAAGTGGAAAACTGTTCTGTGGTCAGACGAATCAAAATTTGAAGTTCTTTATGGAAATCAGGGACGCCGTGTCATTCAGACTAAAGAGGAGAAGGACGACCCAAGTTGTTATCGGCGCTCAGTTCAGAAGCCTGCATCTCTGATGGTATGGGGTTGCATTAGTGCATGTGGGATGGGCAGCTTGCACATCTGGAAAGACACCATCAATGCTGAAAGGTATATCCAGGTTCTAGAGCAACGTATGCTCCCATCCAGACGACGTCTCTTTCAGGGAAGACCTTGTATTTTCCAACATGACAATGCCAAACCACATACTGCATCAATTACAGCATCATGGCTGCGTAGAAGAAGGGTCCAGGTACTGAACTGGCCAGCCTGCAGTCCAGATCTTTCACCCATAGAA
Source organism: Neoarius graeffei (assembly GCF_027579695.1). NCBI lineage: Eukaryota > Metazoa > Chordata > Actinopteri > Siluriformes > Ariidae > Neoarius > Neoarius graeffei. The sequence continues at coordinate 54,563,833 of NC_083591.1, read as the reverse complement.
AACATTTGGCGCATCATAAAACGGAAGATACGACAAAAAAGACCTAAGACAGTTGAGCAACTAGAATCCTACATTAGACAAGAATGGATTAACATTCCTATCCCTAAACTTCCACATCATTGCATTCCGTTTTTATTTACAATTTGTACTTTGTCCCAACTTTTTTGGAATCGGGGTTGTATTTATAAATGTATAAATATAATTTATAAATGCAATTTAATAAATACTTTTAATAAATTTGTTGATTTTAAAATGTATTTGTGACACGTATATAGTCACATTTATAAAATATTGAAATTCATATGCAAATGCTTTTGTCTGCGTCCAAGCGCCTTACTTTGGGCAGATTGAATTTTTTTAAACACGGTTTTAAATTTGGGGTTTTGATAGTTAACAAACAAACTTGAATTCAATCTCCGTTAAAGCTTAATCCTTATTGGTTGTCATGCCAATGCTGAAAATGGTACCAGATTAAGCTTTCTAGAATGCACCAAGGCCTACAAACATGTCTGCCATGGAGTACATCACACACTATCTATCTATCTATCTATCTATCTATCTATCTATCTATCTATCTATCTATCTATCTATCTATCTATCCATCTATCCATCTATCTATCTATCTATCTATCTATCTATCTATCTATCTATCACACCGCAATTATTGTCACGTTCACAGTCACCTAATGATACACTCCTGTTTCTGGTTACCACTAATAGGCTCCCCATTTAAGCCCCAGTCTTTGTGTGTGTCTTTTTCTTGCTGCTGTCATAATTAGGGCCCGAGCCCTATAGGGCGAAGGCCCTATTGATCTTGTTCGGTTTTTTATTATTATTATTATTATTATTATTATTATTATTCTTATTATTATTATTATTATTATTATTATTCCTTAGTCGCGGTCGCTGTTCGGCCTTTTTTGGGGCACTTCCTGTGGACGAAAACGCGCATATTTTGGATCATTTTATCGGCATCCCCTACGCTACTCAGATCCAAAACCCCAGATCTGGGCGGGGCTCTGGGCCTCTATAGCGCCCCCTAACGCCTTGAAAATTTTGCCTTTTTTCGAAGGCTCCTGGTTGCCATATAGTTTGTCGTAGAGGAACGAAATTTGGTTCACATATGTATCTTACTGAGACGAACAAAAAAAGTTCTATGAATGCATAGCCACGCCCAACAGGAAGTGAGGTAATTTTACTTTTGTGCGAAATGCATGGCCACGAAGACGGCGCAACTCCTCCTAGACCGTTCATGGGAATGTCACCAAAATTGATACACATCATCTACAGACATGGCTGACAAAAGTTACTAAATACGTTTCACGTAGGATAAAACGTTCAGAAGTTATACGTCAATCAATTTTCACTTCAAAATTTTACATGCTAAAAAATTCATAACAAATCTTCTAATTGCTCAAAACTGCTCATACTTCACACGCAAATCACTCATTGGGCTTCTGACATGTTACCCAATTTCTGTGATATTTCGCCACTGGGGGCGCTATTTTTGGGCAAAAAATCCAATCTTTCCTCAAATTTGGTCAAACTTCACGGCCACCCTCTTACTACGTCCCATGTCATGTATACCGCATTTTGGGAATTTTCGTCCATGGGGGGCGCTGTTTTTGGCCGACGCAATTGCTCCAAAACGGGTTTTTGGTAAATAATTCCATAATGCTTTTCCTTCACACCACTACCTTGTGATAGTGCGTTCCTGTTGTAGACACTTATTTTTCCAACTCATAATCGCTCATGTACAGCATAGCGCCACCTTCTGACATGGGAAAAACCAAAAAATTTATTCTTCAAAAATCTATATCTCATCTTCTATTTACTCAATTGTCATCAAACTTCATACGCAAACTCTTCATAGCTAACCTGACATGTCCGCCAAATTTTGTGCACTTTCGCCCCTGGGGTTGCTGGTGATGGCGGAAATGATATTGCAGCTTCTGATTTGTCAAACTTGGCAAGCAAACTCTTTTCAAGACCCTTATTGGGGCGCTTGCCATGGTCGACAACGCACGAAATTTGGCTCCTTTTTCTTAGACTGCCACCGCTACTGAGAACCAAAAGCCCAGATCCAGCCGGGCCTCAGGGCCTCTATAGCGCCCCCTAACTCGTTGTGATTTTGGCCTCCCGCTTTAAGGTGCCTGGTTGCCATGTAGTTTGTAGGAGTGGCATGCCATTTGGTACGCATATGTATCTCACTAAGCCGGACAAAAATGTAATGCCAATGCATTAGCCACGCCCAACAGGAAGTGAGGTAATTTCACTTTTGTGCGAAATGCATGGCCACGAAGACGGCGCAACTCCTCCTAGACTGTTCATAGGAATGTCACCAAAATTGATACACATCATCTACAGACATGGCTGACAAAAGTTACTAAATAAGTTTCACGTAGCTTAAACCGCTCAGAAGTTATACGTCAATCAATTTTTAATGCAAAATTTTACATGCTTAAAAATTCATAACAAATCTTCTAATTGCTCAAAACTGCTCATACTTCACACGCAAATCCCTCATTGGGCTTCTGACATGTTCCCCATTTTCTGTGCTATTTCGCCACTGGGGGCGCTATTTTTGGGCAAACAATCCAATCTTTCCTCAAATTTGGTCAAACTTCACGGCCACCCTCTTACTACCGCCCATGTCATGTACACCACATTTTGGGAATTTTCGTCCATGGGGGGCGCTGTTTTTGGCCGACGCAATTTCTCCAAAACGGGTTTTTGGTAAATAATTCCATAATGCTTTTCCTTCACACCACTACCTTGTGATAGTGCATTGCTGTTGTAGACACTTATTTCTCCAACTCATAATCGCTCATGTACAGCATAGCGCCACCTTCTGACATGGGAAAAACCAAAAAATTTATTCTTCAAAAATCTATCTCTCATCTTCTATTTACTCAATTGTCATCACACTTCATACGCAAACTCTTCATAGCTCTCCTGACATATCCGCCAAATTTTGTGCACTTTCACCCCTGGGGGTGCTGGTTATGGCACAAATGATATTGCAGCTTCTGATTGGTCAAACTTGGCAAGCAGACTCTTTACGGTATTTCGCGGGGACGCATGCCCCCGCCCCCCCTGGCCGCTGGCGCGAGGGCCCGTCAAGGCCGCTTGCGGCTTTAATTATCATTTGTATTGTTGTGTGTTACTTCAATTGTCTGGTTTTGTAGTCACTCTTGTTTTTTTTTTGTGAGTTCATGTTTACGCTTCTAGTTTTCACGTTGCTTGTTTCGTCTGCAGCTTCTTTAATAAATAATCTGCACTTGCGTGCACTTTCATGACAACGGTGCAACGGACTCAAGACTTTATAAAGAGAAGAACGGTGCACTTTCGGTGACTCTGTAGAAACTGAAGCCTAATGAAAAAATTTAATGACTAACAGGCTTATTCCTCTCTATAACCAAAGGCTCTTTCTGTACCAGAACTCTAAATTAATCTCCTCTGCTGTTCAAGATAACGGCATGGCTCGGCGACTCGAGCTTGACGGCACTTTCAGTAATTAGACTGGATTACCACCCGGCCCTGGCTCCATTTCTTTTGCACTGTGTCAGGATATTTGTCTCCAGAGCCCTCAGGAGAACTCTGCTTGTGTCTGCTTGCTTGCAGCCAAACTGAAATGTGTTTGGGCTGAAATTCTGTCTCACACCTCCCGCACGGGATAAAGAACAATCACATGGACCGCCACACACCACTGCCTTCTGACGCAAAATGCAATCTCTTTACCTTCCACATTCACTCCGTCTAAGAGGGTGTGCTAGGTGTAGATGCACCTTGGGAAGGGTTTCATGACCACACAGCAATAAACTAAGGCCTCGCTATTCATCAATGCCACATGTTGGGTCAGATCCTATATATTAGCTACATATATTATGAATGGCCTCAAAGGAAGGCATTATTTTTTTATATATAACATAAACCCAAAATAATTATACCAAATGACGTGCTGGGCCGATGTACAAATACACGTTTGACGTGTGGAGATTCATTAACAGGAAGATGATGAGCTTGTATTTGAGATGAAACTGTGCATCAGTGCTCTCTAGTATATCCAGACGAGCTCGGAATACTTATAGTCGTCTTTTTGTGCTTGGTGAGCTCCTCGGCGTCTTTCCCTCTCTCAGGAGCACAAACATACACCGAGCAGGCGTTTTGGTTTAGGATTATTAAGGCATACCAGAAGGTTTGTCCTATTCATACTCATCTTTAACAGTTATTCCACAAAATCGAGTCATACATGAGCTGACAGCCGATGAGGCACGTAGCACCGAGTTGGCTATAAGCCATGTACTGTATGACAAGATTGAGTGAGTCATACGTGGCTTATATACTCTCAAAGCATGAATAATACCAACATATCCACCTTTTAAAGTGCTACAGGAGCAGTTTCACAAACATTTAAATCCCAACGGTTGGGCCAAAGAGCGTTCGCTGATTGATTGTAATTAAAACTCAATAATCAGCCAGCTGGTCAGCAGAAACGATCACATCACCTTCTGTGCTTTTAATCAAATTCAGCAAAAGAAGCCAAACAGACGAGACTAATCTTCAACCGTTCTCGCCACCGTCTGATGCACATGTGAGGAAATAATAAAGATAAAGTGCTTTCTGTCTACGGGCCGTTCACAGCCAATAAATCAGTCCAAATCACCTCACATGCTCGTGAATTAAAAAAATAGAGTGCTCTGAGAGCACAATATCCTCTGCTGGCAACTGTATCTATGCTAGAAGTGCTTAATACACCCTCATGAAATTGTCAAAGTACAAGTTTGTTAATCAAGGGCCATAACTCTGGTAAAATGTGACCAAATTGAACGAAATTGCAATATGAGCATTACCGACATGTAACAAAGAATCCTGTCAAGTTGCATGAAATTCCTCCAAATATTGTGAGAGGAGTTGATTTCAGAAGGTGAGTACCCTTCCTGGGATGGACAGATGGACAACGCCACGACGTAATCCCCCTTCGGGCCTTTTGGCCAGCGGGGGATAAAAAAAAAAAGAAGTCAGTGTGTTACTGTGACTTTAATTACAACCCCGATTCCAAAAAAGTTGGGACAAAGTACAAATTGTAAATAAAAACGGAATGCAATGATGTGGAAGTTTCAAAATTCCATATTTTATTCAAAATAGAACATAGATGACATATCAAATGTTTAAACTGAGAAAATGTATCATTTAAAGAGAAAAATTAGGTGATTTTAAATTTCATGACAACACCATATCTCAAAAAAGTTGGGACAAGGCCATGTTTCCCACTGTGAGACATCCCCTTTTCTCTTTACAACAGTCTGTAAACGTCTGGGGACTGACGAGACAAGTTGCTCAAGTTTAGGGATAGGAATGTTAACCCATTCTCGTCTAATGTAGGATTCTAGCTGCTCAACTGTCTTAGGTCTTTTTTGTCGTATCTTCCGTTTTATGATATGCCAAATGTTTTCTATGGGTGAAAGATCTGGACTGCAGGCTGGCCAGTTCAGTACCCGGACCCTTCTTCTACGCAGTCATGATGCTGTAATTGATGCAGTATGTGGTTTGGCATTGTCATATTGGAAAATGCAAGGTCTTCCCTGAAAGAGACGTCGTCTGGATGGGAGCATATGTTGCTCTAGAACCTGGATATACCTTTCAGCATTGATGGTGTCTTTCCAGATGTGTAAGCTGCCCATGCCACATGCACTAATGCAACCCCATACCATCAGAGATGCAGGCTTCTGAACTGAGTGCTGATAACAACTTGGGTCATCCTTCTCCTCTTTAGTCTGAATGACACGGTGTCCCTGATTTCCATAAAGAACTTCAAATTTTGATTCGTCTGACCACAGAACAGTTTTCCACTTTGCCACAGTCCATTTTAAATGAGCCTTGGCCCAGAGAAGACGTCTGCGCTTCTGGATCGTGTTTAGATACGGCTTCTTCTTTGAACTATAGAGTTTTAGCTGGCAACGGCGGATGGCACGGTGAATTGTGTTCACAGATAATGTTCTCTGGAAATATTCCTAAGCCCATTTAATTATTTCCAATACAGAAGCATGCCTGTATGTGATGCAGTGCCGTCTAAGGGCCCGAAGATCACGGGCACCCAGTATGGTTTTCTGGCTTTGACCCTTACGCACAGAGATTCTTCCAGATTCTCTGAATCTTTTGATGATATTATGCACTGTAGATGATGATATGTTCAACCTCTTTGCAATTTTACACTGTCGAACTCCTTTCTGATATTGCTCCACTATTTGTCGGCACAGAATTAGGGGGATTGGTGATCCTCTTCCCATCTTTACTTCTGAGAGCCGCTGCCACTCCAAGATGCTCTTTTTATACCCAGTCATGTTAATGACCTATTGCCAGTTGACCTAATGAGTTGCAATTTGGTCCTCCAGCTGTTCCTTTTTTGTACCTTTAACTTTTCCAGCCTCTTATTGCCCCTGTCCCAACTTTTTTGAGATGTGTTGCTGTCATGAAATTTCAAATGAGCCAATATTTGGCATGAAATTTCAAAATGTCTCACTTTTGACATTTGATATGTTGTCTATGTTCTACTGTGAATACAATATCAGTTTTTGAGATTTGTAAATTATTGCATTCTGTTTTTATTTACAATTTGTACTTTGTCCCAACTTTTTTGGAATCAGGGTTGTAAAATGGAATCTAAATCATTAAATAAGAATGAATTTTCACTACTAATTCTGTAAGTCTGTAATCTCATGGCTTGTTGTTGTTGTTGTTGTACATCCTGATAAACATAAGATCTTTCATTTCTAGAGCTGAGACACTCAGCAACTTGATAAATAAGGAATAAAACAACAAAAAGGGTTTGGTCTTAAAGAAAGACAATCTGAGCTAATCACATAACAGCATCACATCCTGACCTGCTTTATTCCTCTTATACCACAGCAGTTTGCCCTCATTTGCAGCATTTTATGAGGAAAAAAAATAACATGATTCATTTTTTTGTCCACTTATCACTCATAGTTGCATTTAATGTTTAATATAAACAGGTAAGCGCTTGGGGCGGCACGGTGGTGTAGTGGTTAGCGCTGTCGCCTCACAGCAAGAAGGTCCGGGTTCGAGCCCCGTGGCCGGCGAGGGCCTTTCTGTGTGGAGTTTGCATGTTCTCCCCGTGTCCGCATGGGTTTCCTCCGGGTGCTCCGGTTTCCCCCACAGTCCAAAGACATGCAGGTTAGGTTAACTGGTGACTCTAAATTGAGCGTAGGTGTGAATGTGAGTGTGAATGGTTGTCTGTGTCTATGTGTCAGCCCTGTGATGACCTGGCGACTTGTCCAGGGTGTACCCCGCCTTTCGCCCATAGTCAGCTGGGATAGGCTCCAGCTTGCCTGCGACCCTGTAGAAGGATAAAGCGGCTAGAGATAATGAGATGAGATGAGATGAGATGAGATGAGATGAGGTAAGCGCCTGTCATCAGGTCGGTTACAGCAGCTATAAAACAGTTCCCTCACCAGCCTCTGTTTTTCCCTCTTGAAATTAACGAGACAAAAAAAAAACAGCTTGTGTTTTTACTGAGAATCTGCAAAGTGTAAACTCTGCTATTATATAGACATGAGTGTTTTACTGGGAAATATGCCACTCATATTTTTCATTCGAGCCCCATCCGGGACATGGAGAACCAAAACCGTGGCATAAATCTCTGTATGTCACTCATGAGGAAATCGATTAATTGTTTTGATGCATTTGGGGACTTTTCATTTGTGAATGTGTTGATATAATAAAAAGAAAATCACACATCGGCTTGAAGATATGAAGTTTATCTTGTGTTGAAAAACTCAAATTTTTCAGACAAAATACATCACGGATCTGAGTGACATTTAAATATTATTAAAAATGATGATTACTATTATTATACATACACATTCCTTTTGGGAGCCCTGTGATGACCTGGCGACTTGTCCAGGGTGTACCCCGCCTTTCGCCCATAGTCAGCTGGGATAGGCTCCAGCTTGCCTGCGACCCTGTAGAACAGGATAAAGCAGCTAGAGATGATGAGATGAGATTCCTTTTGGGTGTTCAACACGTCTTTATCTTTCAAAATTCTCTCAAAATTTCAAAAATTCAGTATTTAATGAAGCAAACCTGGCGGCCATGTTTGTTTACAAATTGTCCCAGCCGCTCGCTAGCATGGAAGTTTTACGTCTCTGACGTGTGATGTCATGTTGTCTTGACAACCATGCAATATTGTAAACCATATTCAACGCTCATTCTCCATTGGGTAGAGTGACGTAATACACGTAGGATAAGCGATATACTAATAATATTGCATGCTATCAAACCAAATGAATGAAACTTGCTAGAAGGGAATAGAACACATGTTTTTATCCCATGGAAAAAGTGTCTTGTATGGATAATAATTCCCAATATTTCACTCCGATAACATCACTCCCAGTGTTTTCCTGCTGACTTTTTGTTTGCGTTGTCAAAATGGCGAACTGGGTCAAAATTAAAATTCTTTTGATTAACTTTTTTTTTTGTGTGTGTGGATGTGTCCATATAATATAAAGAACATTACATGGTGGTATGAAGATATGAAGTTTATCTTCTCGTGTTGAAAAATATTTTTCACTCACTTGTGATATATACACTCACCACTCAAAGATAAACTTCATATCTTTGCACCAATGTGTAATATCCTCTCTAACACTGGAGACTCCTTACAGAAAACATTACATCAGTGATGATCATCTTTGTCTTAATTCCATTTATTTTTTTTGCAGTCCGGTTTCCATCAAATCCTGCGCTCTGATTGGCTGGCGAGCGGGTCCGTATCCTATGGTACAGACCCCAGTTACGGACCCCGGTTACGGACCTCTGGCGACTCGCTTGTTCACAACAACAACAAACATGGTAGCAATTTTTGTCAACATTTATTTTCGCATTTTTCAGGAGAATAGCATTAATTTTACAGCATGGATAGTGATAACGACAGTGTTCACAGCGAAAGCGAGTTTTACTACCCTGAGGAAGAAGAAATAAAAGAAAACATTTCAGAGGAAAGCTAAAAACCTGTAACTTGCTAACGCCAAGCAAAAACATGGCTGAATCCTGAATGACTCCTATTTGTATAAATAGGGGACTACAAATGCAGCAAATTGTAGTTTTTTTCCTGCCATGGAAGTGCACTTGTATACCGAGGAGGAAGCCATTTGCATTACAGCTGAGAATGAGGATTCAAAATAGCATTAATTTTACATCATGGATAGTGATAATGACAGTCTTCACAGCGAAAGCGAGTTTTACTACCCTGAGGAAGAAGAAATAAAAGAAAACATTTCAGGAGAAAGCTAAAAACCTATAACATGCTAATGCCGAGAAAAAACATGGCTGAATCCTGAATGACTCAATTTTGTATAAATAGGGGACTACATAGGCGGCAAAATATAGTTTTTTTTTCCTGCCATGGAAGTGCACTTGTATACCGAGGAGGAAGCCATTTGCATTACAGCCGTGAATGAGGATTCAAAATGGCATCTCAGCTCGGTTTTCCCTTTCGGGCGCTCTCGTTTTCTGTTAGAATTTGGTAAAGAAAAAATAAATATATTATTTAGCAGCTTAAGGTCGGTCCGTATGGTGAAATACCGTGACCTCGGCCTTGAATACTGACCTCGGCCCAGAGGGACTCGCTCAGTACTTTCAAGACCTTGGTCATGGTATTTCACGATACGGACCTCCCAGCTGGTAAACAACATATATGTATGTATAGTGTCTGTCTGTCTGTTACTTACAACAAAACTGATAATATTAGAACCAGTGCATTTAATATAAACCTGTGATTTGCAGCTAATCAACACCTACTGAGCAATAAGAATGGAGAATTCAAAAACACTGCAGTAGAAATCCAATTAAGGGTGACCTTAAGGTTATTAACTGTTTAATAATTAATTTTAAGCTCTTTCTAGCTTTTCTTTATGCTCATACAGCATAAAAGGGAAGAAGGAAGAGACATTAAACACTCAATAATGATGTATGGTTCTCATTATACAGTAAAATGACAGCTTGGTGTTGGTCAAAGCCCGAGATGAATACATAATGCCTGCTGTCAGTTGTTGTTGTGATTATTACTGGTATTTTAATGAAATAGCCTTCATGGCATGGCATATTTAAGGTGTCAAAAAAATTTTCACACAAGTTGATGAAAGAGGTGAAGCAGGAAAGACTGACCCCATCTGGTAAACTTCTGATATGGTCCTGATGCTGAATATACAATACCATAACCGCTTATCCTGTACAGGGTTGCAGGCAAGCTGGAGCCTATCCCAGCTGACTATGGGCGAGAGGCGGGGTACACCCTGGACAAATCGCCAGATAATTGCAGGGTTGACACATAGAGACGCACAACTATTCACATTCACACCTACAGTCAATTTAGAGCCAACAATTAGCCTACCCTGCATGTCTTTAGACTGTGGGGGAAACCGGAGCACCCAGAGGAAACCCACACAGACACGGGGAGAACATGCAAACTCCACACAGAAAGACTCCCGTCAGCCGCTGGGCTCGAACCCAGAACCTTCTTGCTGTGAGGCGACAGCGCTAACCACTACACCACTGTGTTGCCTCCTTTATCTGCCATATTAAGCAATTATTTTATTAACTACAGAACAAACAGCAGGTTTTAAGTGATGTAAAAGTGCACAGAGTGTAAAAGAAAACAAAACGTGGTTGGTGCTAACATGGCTGTAACTTTCAGATTAAAAGTACAGTACATTTCAAATTTAACCCTTTCCTGCAGTACACCGATATTCCCTTCCTCTGGCAAAAAGGAAATCGACTTGTTGGCATTTTCGATCGGTATAAACAAATGAATTATTTTATTGCTACATGTTTTTTTGTAGGGCGGCATGGTGGTGTAGTGATTAGCACACCATCACTCATTATAATATTATAATGAGGATAAACTTCAGCCATTTCTGTACCCAAGTGTAAACAGTGTGCTGTGTTTTTCCAGCTCATTCTATTTCACAGGCGTGAGGCAGCGGGCAATTCTTGGGTTTCAGTCACATGACTTTTCTTAGCGATTTCACTTCTGGTAAAACAGCTGGTGGTCTATCAAACCAAAATGGCTGCCATAGTGCAAACAGCTTGTGATAACTTATCAGAGTACGCTCGTAATCTAGAAGCCGCTGCTTGCTTTAGATATATTCAGAAGATTGCTATGTGCAATGGAATCGAACCCTACAGTCTGGGAAAGAAGGATTTGTCATATGATCTCGAAAACTACCCTTCAGTCGAGTTCCCAGACATCTCGAACTATCTGGTGTTGCAGACGTCCTTCTACACCGCAAAACAGATGAAAGCGTGGAAGAGTATGGAGGCTTACAACTTTTGTATCTGGCTGGGTAAAGGACCTCGGGATCAAGTTGCTGCCAAATGAATCCTGTATTGTTTTTACCAGTGTAAGTATGTTTTTTTTTTTTTTAAGTTTTTCGTTCGTGTCTTTACAACGAAGCGCTGCAAGTTGAAGTGTAAACAAACAACAGTTCGCTTGATTCTTACTTGTGTTGGCTCTTATCTCTCAGGTAAATCATTCACAAAGATCATCAGAAACCCCTTTAAAGACCTGGATCTTAGTTAAACAAGACGGAGAAGAAGCAATCACGGCGCATTGTAACTGTACGGCTGGGGAAGAATTTTGTCACGACCTTCATGCGTATGGACTTTTTGAGGAGTAAACAAAGAAACAGCTGGGGACTTTAGCGCTTTGTGACTAAAAAAAGTACCGTAAAATAACGACACATAGCAAGAAAAGTACTTGGAAAACACTAAGGACAGAGCTGAGAGGGAAATACAAACCTTTCACCAAGTGATCACTGCAAACTCGAGCATGCTTCGACTCGGCTCGCTTCGATTTCACTGAGAGGTTCAAAAGCCACCTTTCTCAACGTCTCATCTCATCTCATCTCATCTCATCTCATCTCATCTCATCTCATTATCTCTAGCCGCTTTATCCTGTTCTACAGGGTCGCAGGCGAGCTGGAGCCTATCCCAGCTGACTACGGGCGAAAGGCGGGGTACACCCTGGACAAGTCGCCAGGTCATCACAGGGCTGACACATAGACACAGACAACCATTCACACTCACATTCACACCTACGGTCAATTTAGAGTCACCAGTTAACCTAACCTGCATGTCTTTGGACTGTGGGGGAAACCGGAGCACCCGGAGGAAACCCACGCGGACATGGGGAGAACATGCAAACTCCGCACAGAAAGGCCCTCGCCGGCCACGGGGCTCGAACCCGGACCTTCTTGCTGTGAGGCGACAGCGCTAACCACTACACCACCGTGCCGCCCCTTTCTCAACGTCTTTTTGTGAAATCCTGTGTTTGTTCACCCTTTTTTATTAGTTCACAGGGAACCCTGAAGAAACTTTGATCAGTTTCACAGTTTGATCGATTCAAACAACCTAAAACAATGCAAGCGTAAGGCATTTTTCATGCGAGCAATGCCAATGCACCTTCTCCGTACAAACGCTTTGTCAACTGAGCTTTGGTAGACCACCAGCTAAAGTTTTGAAACCCAAGAATACAGCGTGTGATTCAAGTCCCTAGGTGTTATTCTAGCTCCACAGGGTACTATTCATCTTTTTAATACATCAACCTGTGGCACTTTAATCCAGAATTTAGATCAGGGGTGTCAAACACGTGGACTGGCCTGATTAACGTTCTGACCTGGCCTAGCAAAAAAAACCTTCAAATCCATGTTCTAAGTCAACATTGTCTTGTAGAGCGTAATTGAGTCAAACTATTCTGAAATGGTTAGCTGGATTCACATGCCTCTTCCATGATTTGGAGCTGTTTTAGGCTTTAAGACCGAGGAGAGCTGGTGGGAAATGGGCAAGTCAACAACAAATCCATGTTATTCCAGGTTTATCCATTAGGGGGGGATAGAGTCATAAACTCAGTCAGTCACAAAAATGTGCAAATGATGCAGTAATTAGCAAACAAGATCTCATCTCATCTCATTATCTGTAGCCGCTTTATCCTGTTCTACAGGGTCGCAGGCAAGCTGGAGCCTATCCCAGCTGACTACGGGCGAAAGGCGGGGTACACCCTGGACAAGTCGCCAGGTCATCACAGGGCTGACACATAGACACAGACAACCATTCACACTCACATTCACACCTACGGCCAATTTAGAGTCACCAGTTAACCTAACCTGCATGTCTTTGGACTGTGGGGGAAACCGGAGCACCCGGAGGAAACCCACGCGGACACGGGGAGAACATGCAAACTCCGCACAGAAAGACCCTCACCAGCCACAGGGCTCGAACCCAGGACCTTCTTGCTGTGAGGTGACAGCGCTAACCACTACACCACCGTGCCGCCCTTGTATCAGGATTTTTTTTAATTTAATTTTTTTGTATTACCATTTTCTACACCGCACAACCATACTGAAGACACCAAAACTTTGAAACAACATAAGGAACACACGCAGAATTATGTGACATACAAAAAGTATTTAAAAAAAACACCCCACAGACTACAGGAATGATAGACCGCATAAGAAAGAAGGGCATACAAAAAATTAGAACAACAGAGAGAATAGAAACAAATGTGCAATGACCAAAAAAAAAAGCAAAAAGCAGAAAAGAAACTACAGAAAACAAGATATTTCATGATGTAACCATGACTTTTGTTCAAAAGTCGACACAAGTTGTTGAGTTTTCCAAGGAATTAGATCAGTTCCTACTCCTTTGAGGACCACCAGAGTGAGTAATTTATTGAAAGGAGAACTGAAGGCAAATTTTTTTATCATCAAAATTCTATTTATCTCATTTTATTAAATATAGGAATGCATTTTTGATAGCGATTTTGTCGCTGCTATAGCAAGTTATGAGTGTTTGAAATACGCTCTGTAATATATCAGTCCATATGTCAAAGCAATGGCCGTAAATGAGATTCGTTGAGACCTGTGCGAGACATTGTAGGACGGAAGTAAAACGTACAGCGGAAATCAAAGCGACCGACATCTGCCAACGTTGTCAAAAGACGCGCGCGGCCTCTTTCGAATGCTGACGTAATCAAGCCGTAAGTTTTGTTTGTTTTGATAGCAATCAGGAAAGTTTGAAAACAGTAGGCAGTAATCGTCATTTAAACACATTTTTGTGCAATATTTCATTTGGAAAACAGTTTTCAAAATGGTGGCACGTTTCGAAGTCTCGCACAAGTCTCGTGAAGATCGCTGCTGTGGACCAAACAAACTAAATTCAACATGGCTAAAAACCGAATAGGCCGATAAGTATAATATTTAATTGCAATTAGTTACCAATACAGGGCGGCACGGTGGTGTAGTGGTTAGCACTGTCGCCTCATGGCAAGAAGGTTCCGGGTTCTAGCCCAGCGGCCGGCGAGGGCCTTTCTGTGTGGAGTTTGCATGTTCTCCCCGTGTCCGCGTGGGTTTCCTCCGGGTGCTCCGGTTTCCCCCACAGTCCAAAGACATGCAGGTTAGGTTAACTGGTGACTCTAAATTGAGCGTAGGTGTGAATGTGAGTGTGAATGGTTGTGTGTGTCTATGTGTCAGCCCTGTGATGACCTGGCGACTTGTCCAGGGTGTACCCCGCCTTTCGCCCGTAGTCAGCTGGGATAGGCTCCAGCTTGCCTGCGACCCTGTAGAAGGATAAAGCGGCTAGAGATAATGAGATGAGATGAGATAATGGATGGATGGATAGTTGCCAATACGAGTCATGATATAAGGTTACTAAAACTGAAAACGTAATTGAATAACATGTTAATTAAGGAATAAAGCAAGTTTAAAAATGACTTCAGTTCCCCTTTAAATCCCACAGTAGTGCTGAAATAACCTAATATTCAGCATCATTATCAGACTTATCATGCTGAAAACTACAGCACTTTGCAACTGACCCACTGTGAACTGATGTCTCTCTCATCCAGGATGTATTCCCGGCTCACACCCAGAATTCCTGGGATAGATTCTGGATGTAACATACAGCACTTGTACAGCTCTAAATCCATGTAATGTCAGTTTATGAACAGCAGGTGGGAGCATAATTCTGTTACTTCAAACCCTTTCGATCTATTAGCTACACACACACACACACACATCAGGAGGAACGTGAAAGAAGATTAAAACACTTGCTTTTCACAGACGCTGTAAATCACACCTTGTAACACCAGTGCATTATGAGTTTACGAGCGTGTGTGTGTGTGTGTGTGTGTGTGTGTGTGTGTGTGTTTTCACACGGCCATATTTGCACACACCTCTGTTAAAAGTGGCCTGGAGGTTTGCCAGTGGCTTCATGACAGGGTTTTACTGCAGTGTGATGTTATTGCAGACCTGAGAGCTCCCTCGTCTCATCGCACTCTGACACCTGACCATATTATCGTGGAGTAAAATGAGCTCAGTTTAACTCCCTCATCACCTCTTACACATGTTCATCTGTCCAGCAAACACAGTTGAACTCACACACATACAGTACACACAAATGAACTGTAAATCCTTTAAAAAATGTTTCACCATCATCACTACTCTAATTTCCTGTTAGTTTTACTGTAGTGACTTAAGGATTGTGATTAAAATAAACAATGATGTGGTAATACGGGGGGGTTTGTACTGTGTGTCATTTAAACTGCACATTTCATCCCAGTAAAATAGTACCAAACTCATAATTTCAACTTCCTTGCTTCATTTTAAACTTTATTTAATCACGACAGGTGCTACTTCTAGAAAATCACACAATTCATTTTCACAAACCAGCTTTCACTGGTACGGTCACTAACACTCAGCTGAGCATGCTAGCAAACACAACAGGAACAGTAAATATATGTTATTTACCAGCTGGGAGGTCCGTATCGTGAAATACCATGACCGAGGTCTTGAAAGTACTGAGCGAGGCCCTCTGGGCTGAGGTCAGTATTCAAGGCCGAGGTCATGGTATTTCACCATACGGACCGACCTTAAGCTGGTAAATAATATATTTATTTTTTCTTTACCAAATTCTAACAGAAAACAAGAGCGCCCGAAAGGGAAAACCGAGCCGAGCCGCCATTTTGAATCCTCATTCACGGCTGTAATGCAGATTGCTTCCTCCTCGGTATACAAGTGCACTTCCATGGCAGGAAAAAAAAAAACTACATTTTGCCGCCTATGTAGTCCCCTATTTATACAAACAGGAGTCACTCAGGATTCAGCCATGTTTTTGCTCGGCGTTAGCAACAGTTACAGGTTTTAGCTTTCTCCTGAAATGTTTTCTTTTATTTCTTCTTCCTCAGGGTAGTAAAACTCGCTTTGAAGACTGCCGTTATCGCTATCCATGCTGTAAGATTTTTGATAATCTTATAAATAAATCTTATTTAAAAAAAAGATAAATGTTGACAAAAAATTGCTACGTTTGTTGTTGTCATGAACGAGCGAGTTGTCAGAGGTCCGTAACCGGGGGCCGTAACTATGGGGTCCGTATCGTAGGATACGGACCCGCTCGCCAGCCAATCAGAGCGCAGGATTTGATGGAAACCGGACCGTGAAAAAAATAATAGTAGCTATGTTATCAAGTGGTTAAAGTTATTTAGCTCACAGAAATTAACTTTTATGTTTACTCACTAGCTAGCATTATTCAGTAAGTTAACATTATTAGCATTACTAGCTACTGGACCACCAAGCTAATAGCTAAGATGATAAGCATTAAACAAAACTAGCATTAACTGAAAGTTATAGTTCAAAGTTTTCTGTATATCTGTATATAATGATAATAAATTGTAAAAACATTAATTTTATTACTTAGACTTTATTTATGCAAAAACTTTTTACATAAAAAAATTATTTAAATATGTCACTCAGATCCGTGATGTATTTCATCTGAAAAACGCGAGTTTTTCAACACGAGAAGATAAACTTCATATTTTCAGGCTGACGTGTGATTTTTCTTTTTATTATATCGACACATTCACAAACAAAAAGTACCCAAATTTATCAAAACAATTCGCACATTGATTTCCTCATGAGTGACATACAGAGATTTATGTCACAGTTTTGGTTCTCCATATCCCAGATGGAGCTCGTATGAAAAATACGAGTGGTGTATTTCCCAGTAAAACACTCTTCTATAATATTTACAAATACAGTAGCTAGTTACTTCATCATAGAAATTTGTTTTTAAAAATCCTGTAATCGGTTCTGGGTTCAAACCTGCTGGTCCGGTTTCCTCAGACAGTCCGAATACATGTGGATCAGGTCGCCTGGCTACTCTAAATTGCCCATAGGTGTGAATGTGAGTATGAATGGCTGTCTGTCTTAGTCCTGTGATGGACTGGTGACCTGTCCAGGGTGAACCCCAGTGTTACCTGGGATTGGCTCCAGCTCACCTATGACCCGTGGTGGATGAGCGGGATAGAAAATGGATCAATGAAAGTTCCTGTAATCATTTGTGATGATACTGTATGTTTTGTTACAGAGAAACAAGAAAACGCAAAGGACTCTGTCCTGAAGACTTTTCCGTATCAGGAAATCTGACACTGGAGACTCCTTCCATAAATGTGAACTATCTCCTTAGGGAAAACTTCACCATGTCAACAAATGTTTTATTCATTGATTTGTTCCTCCTGCCATGGAGAATTCACCAGCGCTGTGTTGTGTCACTAACACAGTATTTAAAAGACAGAGCAGCAAACATGCCAAGTGCTTCCTGTATCTCATTCAAATCAGACTGAAAACCTTTACACATTAATGATGTGTGTTGAAGGAAGTGCACAGTGCGTGTCAGAGGTCCTCTCAACCCTTAGTCTCCTTCCACGGTGTACAAAGGCAAGCACGGCCATGCTTCCAGCATGCATTCCACAAATGCACAGACAAGATATCTGCCCGAGTTATCTCCCGAGCCAGGAGTCCATCGCAGCTCTGTTTTCCACTCCACATCTGTGAGATAGCATCTAAAGTATGCGCTGTACGTTTAAACGACACTGCAGTTAAGTGTGGGATTTCCTGTGCCACGTTCATCAAATGGCTTTTAACAGGAGAGCAAGTCGCTGCTTTTAGTGTGCACTGGGTCGCTGACATCTGAGCTCACAATGAGGAAAAAAGCAGCACATTTTTTTTTCTTTAAACACTTTTATATAAACAAACTCCTGCAGTTAGTTAGCCAGATAGCTCTTCTGTTAATGTAACCAGCAGTTTATCAGATTGGAGAGTTATAGATTCGAACTCATTTCATATTGAAAGAAGTCATCAGTGGCGACTTCTTCACTGAAACACCACAAGCTTTTTACATGTTTAAAAAAGATGAAAATTTCACGTGAAGGATATTTGCTAACGTCTGTCCAAAAGTGGCTACATTTGACGCTTTAAAAAAAAAATCTGTAAAATAGATTAAAAAAATCACCAAATTGTGTGGAAAAAAAAGTTTTTGCCTGAGACGCTCAAATATGTATGTATGTATGTATGTATTTATTTATTTATTTATTTATTTATTTAATGCTACACTAGACAAATTAACATCTTTAAGCTGGCATATCAGACTCTCGCTGGCCGTGCTGTGAAAACTGTCCATGCAGACGCTCATCTAAGTTTCCAAATCTGTCACTGTTTAACTCTTGAATATTTTCTATCATTAAAAAGCTTATAATCTCTCCTTTCCAAAGAAATGTATCTGGTTAAGATCTGTTCAGTACTTTGGGAGTAACGGCAGGTTGAAGTCGGTACAACAGAGTAAAAACTCTGCTCACGTGACATCGAGAAACTGCCGGTGCTTTTCTTTTTGAGTCACGGGAAAGTGCTCTCTCTCCTGATCAGTTTCCAACTGGATTATTCGTAAATATCAATCAGATCACTTTTATAGGGATGTTCTCTCGCTCTCTCTGTTTCTGATGAAGGATTCAACAAAATTTTCTGTCTGATAGTTTTGATGTTATGCTTCACAGGAGACTTTGAAGTGAGTTTTCATAGCTTTACCTACTTATTTTTTTCAGATCAAACTGATTCATGTAAACAAATAACTATTGTAGAATATAACTGGAGGTGTTTTGATGAAAAATATTGAGATCTTAGTGGTCGGAATGAGATTTTAAAAAACCCGAAGTCAGAAATGCGAGTGTCAATTTCAGTTCAGTGAATGTGAATTGTTTATTGGATGTGGATCAGACAGTTTTTTCGAGGTTCACCTTGAAAGCTGTGAATATTAATCGAAATAATCATTTATATTCTTTCATATAAACACTAGTAAGCCCTACTTTTGAGAAATACAAAGGCTGACAGAGCACAAAGAGGGGATTAGAAATAATATTTTATTACTTTTTTCTTGAGTGTACGGAATTAACGTTTTTACTTAATTAGCATAATTAATTCTAATTAAATATTAATTTGCATAATCAGATTTTACTACTTTTTCAAACTTTGTATTCAGTATACAACCATCTATGTGCTGCAAATTTCCATGTAAATATCTTGAAAAATAGAAAAGTTATGAAGAAAAAACTCTTGATCTCATTGGTTAATGAGGCCCATTTTAGACCATGTGATCCTCATACAGAATATTATCGCAGTTTTCTAAAAAATTAAGCCGTTTTCTCAATCTTTGATTTGTAATATCTCAAGAACAGATAAACATATTTTAATTCTGTAAAAAGTATGTTGTTCTGAATTCAGTGAGAGCAGTTGCAAGCTATTTGGAATTAATTTGATTTTTTTCACCTAATATGTCTACTTTAAAATATTTGTAAAGTATCCTAAAAGTTAAGAAATGCTAAATTTCAGTGTATAAATAAAGCAAATTTACTTATAACTCAGAATCCTTATTGTATAACTTTAAGTGACTTTCCATCATGAAATGTTGTTCAAAAGAACATATAAGATGTCACTAACTAAATTTTACATTTAAATGTACTTATAGTCACTACTATTTTTAAGAATACCAATAAAGTGTCTTCGAGTGGTGGCACGGTGGTGTAGTGGTTTGCGCTGCTGCCTCATAGCAAGAAGGTTCTGGGTTCAAGCCCAGTATGTGATGGGGGGCCTTTCTGTGTGGAGTTTGCATGTTCTCGCTGTGTTTGTGTGGGTTTCCTCCGGGTGTTAGGCTAACTGGTGGCTCTAAATTGACCATAGGTGTGAATGGTTGTGTCAGCCCTGCAATGATCTGGCGACTTGTCCAGGGTGTACCCCGCCTCTCGCCCATAGCCAACTGGGATAGGCTTCAGCTTGCCTGTGACCCTGTACAGGATAAGGGGTTAGAGATAATGGATGGATGGGTCTTAGATTCACTTTATTCATCCCACATCGGGGAAATTCATGTGTTACAGTAGCCAGAAAATGTCAAACAGATAACAAATAAAACTGAAATAAAAATTAGACAAACGAAGGATTAAATACAGAGGGCTATTTGCATTATCTACCGTGAAAAAGTATAGAAAAATTGCCTTACTGAGAGGCTCGGAAAAATTGCACATTACAGGTAGACTCTGTATATATACACACATATATACATAAAAAATGTATATATATATATATATATATATATATATATATATATATATATATATATATATAAGTATACATAAAAATAGTTTAAGGCCTATATTATTGCACATAATAATTGCATCGATGAGAGATGGCAGAGGTAGTAGTGGTGAAGTAGTGCAAATATAATGACAAACAGGTTATTGGTGCTACGTTACAAGTTGTGGGTGTTATACAGTCTGACAGCAGTAGGTATGAATGACCTGTGGTATCTCTCCTTCTTACACCGTGGGTGTAGCAGTCTACTACTAAAAGAGCTGCTTAAAGCCCCCACAGCCTCATGTAGGGGGTGAGAGGGATTATCCATGATTGAGGTCAGCTTGGCTAACATCCTCCTCTCACCCACCACCTCAATGGAGTCCAGAGGACAGTCCAAGACTGAGCCAGCCCTTCCGACCAGTCTATTAAGTTTCTTCCTGTCCCTCTCTGAACTTCCACAGCCCCAGCAGACCACAGCGTAGAAAATCGCTGATGCTACCACAGAGTCATAAAAAGTCCTAAGCAGTGTCCTGCACACACCAAAAGACCTCAGTCTTCTCAAGAGGTGGAGACGACTTTGGCCCTTCTTGTACAGGACATCTGTGTTGTTAGTCCAGTCCAGTTTGTTGTTGAGGTGAACACCCAGGTATTTGTACTCCTCCACGATCTCAATGTCCAAACCCTGGATGTTCACTGGTGCAATTTGGGAAACCGTCCTTCTGAAATCAGTAACCACAAAGTTACTCGTACGTTTAATGAATTTAAAAAGTTCAGTAAAGGTACTTAACTTTACTGCTAAATTTAAGGTTATTTTAAGGTTTAGATTAAATGCAATTAAACTCACATTTTCACCTAGTGCTAGACAAACTGTTCTGGTCAATGCTGATTTTTTTTTTTTTAAAGGACAGTCATTAGATCCCATAGCAAAATATTATTAATTGACGTTATTGATGTTACCTGCCTTCCACCAGCAGTGGAATAGAGATGCTCTCATGGCTGACCATGTACCCAGTGGAACAATGTCATTTGTCGAGACCTCCAGCTGATCATTTTGAGGCTAGAGGACATCCCGGCACTCTGCCAAGACCATGAGAGATGGCGGAGTTTGGTGGCACTGTTGTGCTCAACGCCACGCTGGCATGAGGTTTAGGAGGAGGAGGTTATTGATGTTATGATGTATTATATAAATTCAAATGGGATTCAAAAGGCACACAAAACAGTCTCTAGAATTTACACCAAATGGTAGAAAAACCAAAAAACCATCCAGTGAGTGGCAGTTCTGCAGATGGAAATACCTGATGGATACCTAACCCTAGTTCAACAAGAAGTTTATGAAAATCAACCACTCTTTACAAACGTGATGAGCAGAAAAGCATCTAAAAAATGCACATCATGTCAAACCTTGAAGGGATGGATTTCAAATGTCCAGTTTCAGTGAAGGCAGGTTTACATGGGGGGGACTTGATATTTTCTTAAACCAGCAGCACATTGCATACAATTGTGCATATACAAAGCTTGTTTAGGCTCTGGCAAGATGGCAACCATAAGAATGCAGCGGCTTTGCTCTCCTATTTATGAACTTGTTGTTTTATGTCGATGTCTGCTGCATGTGATGTGTGCGGTTTTTTATTTGTATTACACTTATTAGCCTTTTTTTAATTTAAAACGTGTGCTGTTTTTATATATAATTTTTTATATTTATTTATTTTTTTTAAATATTTCATCTCATTATCTCTAGCCGCTTTATCCTTCTACAGGGTCGCAGGCAAGCTGGAGCCTATCCCAGCTGACTACGGGCGAAAGGCGGGGTACACCCTGGACAAGTCGCCAGGTCATCACAGGGCTGACACATAGACACAGACAACCATTCACACTCACATTCACACCTACGGTCAATTTAGAGTCACCAGTTAACCTAACCTGCATGTCTTTGGACTGTGGGGGAAACCGGAGCACCCGGAGGAAACCCATGCGGACACGGGGAGAACATGCAAACTCCACACAGAAAGGCCCTCGCCGGCCACGGGGCTCGAACCCGGACCTTCTTGCTGTGAGGCGACAGCGCTAACCGTGCCGCACTTTTTTAAATATATATTTTTTTATATTTTATATTACACTTATTTTATATTAGACTTTTATTTTTATATTGGATGCACCACTTGAGGAGTTGCACTGAAATTTCATTGTACAGCTGTGCAATGACAATAAAGACATTCAATTCAATTCAACAAGTTGAAAGATGTTCAGATAATGTAATCAGAATGGAGAAAAGAATAATCTCAGTGACTGGCATGGCTGTTGGTGCCAGATGTGCTGGTTTAAGTATTTCAGTAACTGCTGATCATCTGCGATTTTCACACAAAACAGTCTCTAGAATTTACACCAAATGGTAGAAAAACCAAAAAACATCCAGTGAGTGGCAGTTCAGCAGATGGAAATACCTGATGGAGGAGAACAGCCAAACTAGTTCAACAAGAAGTTTATGAAAAATCAACCACTCTTTACAAACATGATGCACAGAAAAGCATCTCAAAAATGCACATGTCAAACCTTGAAGGGATGGACTTCAAATGTCCAGTTTCAGTGATCTTGTTGTCTACTGATTGTTGATGCGAACAGTATTTGAAGCTCGTATCTGCATGATTGCCACATGACTGTCAGTGGTGTACAGATGTTCTTTTTAAAGTTTTAGCTGAGTGTATATCCATCTGGCCTTTTTACTTTTCAACTCTTCCAAACATCCAACATGTGTAAGCTCTCTAAAAACCTCCCAAATTACTCCCGAGAATCCCTAACAATGACAGAACTCTGCCACCAGGCCTGAAATGTTAAACATTTGTGGCAAAGCTTTTCCAAGCAATCTGGGTAGAAGTTGACCTCCTCTGACTTTAGCTTTGAAGTTGCTGGTCATTTTTCTCCCTCCATCCCACTTTACAGATGACCTCCTGACCTCAGGGCTTGAATGATGACCCTAAATAAGGTCAGCGCCTCACATCTTGCTCTTCTCGCATGTGAAGTTAGATAAACCACCAGCTCCTGTTTACTGAAACGGCTCTTTTGCTCTTTTCCAACACAGTCATAAATAGACAGTTTCTATTTGCATGTCTGCTTCACCGCCAAGAAAAGGACAAAACGGAAACCATCCCTTCATAACCACAGTCATCCCAAAACCTTGATCCTGACATTGTCTATTTATAGTGCTTGTGGTCACAACCTTCTGAACGCCATGTTCAGGGTTTCTTCACAGAAACATTAACAGCTTAAAGGTAAATTTAACACCATGGCAGCAGGTAAAGTGACACCTTCACGTCTTCTGCTGAGCTCGGCGAGTTGAAAGGTGATGGATGGGTTATGGAGATGTTTGTAAGATGTGGTGGATTTCTGGTTTGGCTCCACGCAGAGTATGCCGAGAATTCTAAGTTGGGTTTGACCATCTCAGCAGCTGGATGAGGATAAAATGGTGTCAAAACCACAAGAACAATAACGTTTTTCAATCTGATACTAAGAATTTTTCAAGTGGAGGAAGCTAAAAAACATGAATCCAAAGATTCAGTATGATAGGATTTGGAGCTTGTGACTCACTTTCATGCTCCCACATGGATATCCTAAAGATGAACACTTCCTAAAACGTTTATACTCAAGACTCACATTTTCATCAGTGAAGACTCTGAGTTGGATCCTGTAGATTTGTACCCAAGAGCTGATCCTGTAATTAGGCATATCGGGTGAAAATTCAATCCAAATTGCTTGAAACTGCTCTCACTGAATTCAGAACTGAATGCAGAACAACATACTTTTTATAGAATTAAAATAGGTTTATCCATTCTTGAGATATTACAAATCAAAGATTGAAAAAATGGCTCAATTTTTAGAAAACTGCCATTATATTCTGTATGAGGATCACATGGTCCAAAATGGGCCTCATTAATTAACCAATGAGATCAAATGTTTTTTTTCTGAATAATGTTTCTATTTTCAAGAGATTTACATGGAAATTGGCAGCACATAGATGGTTGTATGGTTGTAATACAAAGTTTGAAAAATTAGTAAAAACAAATTATGCAAATTAGTATTTAATTTGTATTAATTATGCTAATTCTGTAAAAAAGTTAAATCGGTAAACTCTCTTCTTCGAAGTTTCACCAAATGGTTTTATTTGTGCAATATAAAGCTGATCTTAACTCTCATTTATACATCACAAAGAAGGAGAAATCAATGTTAATTATGAAATACGTATAAATAAGCATTGAATATCATTCACATCTACCATTCTCTATCAAAATAAATGAGAGCTCTGAGAGCACAATATCCCCCACTGACAACTATGTCATAACTCTGATAAAATGCGACTGAATTGAATGAAATTACAATATGCATATTACCGATATATAACAAAGAATTCTGCTAAATTTGGTGAAATTCCTCCACAAATTGTGAGAGGAGTTGATTTCAGAAGAACGTACACCCTCATGAAATTGTCAAAGTACAAGTTATTTAATCAAGGGTCAAAACTCTGGTAAAATTTTCACAAACTAAATTAAATCGCAATATGTGTATTATCATCATACAAGGGGCGGCACGGTGGTGTAGTGGTTAGCGCTGTCGAGTCACAGCAAGAAGGTCCGGGTTCGAGCCCCGTGGCCGGCGAGGGCCTTTCTGTGCGGAGTTTGCATGTTCTCCCCGTGTCCGCGTGGGTTTCCTCCGGGTGCTCCGGTTTCCCCCACAGTCCAAAGACATGCAGGTTAGGTTAACTGGTGACTCTAAATTGACCATAGGTGTGAGTGTGAATGGTTGTCTGTGTCTATGTGTCAGCCCTGTGACGACCTGGCGACTTGTCCAGGGTGAACCCCGCCTTTCGCCCGTAGTCAGCTGGGATAGGCTCCAGCTTGCCTGCGACCCTGTAGAACAGGATAAAGCGGCTAGAGATGATGAATATATGAATGAGATGAGATTATCATACAATAAGGCCTTTTGCCAAGCTTTGAGAAATTCGTCCAAAAATTGTGAGAGGAGTTGATGTCAGAAGGCAAGCACATCTTCATGAAATTGTCAAATTATAATTCTGGTAATCAAGGGCTGTAACTCTGGTAAAATGTGACTGAATTTAATGAAATTAAAATATGTGTATTACCGATATATAGCAAAGAATCTTGCCAAGTTTTGTAACATTCCTCCAAAAACTGTGAGAGGAGTTGATTTCAGAAGGCGAGCACCCTTCCCGGGATGGACAGACTGACGCAGATCACCACGACATAATCCCCCTTCGAGCCTTTCAGCCAGCGGGGGAAAAAAAGTAATAAAAGATTATTTCTAATCCCCTCTTTGTGCTCTGTAGGCCTTTGTATTTCTCAAAAGTAAGGCCTACTAGTGTTTATATGAAAAAATATATAAATGATTATTTCGATTAATATTCACAGCTTTCAAGGTGAACCTCAAAAAAACTGTCTGATCCACATCCAATAAACAATTCACATTCACTGAACTGAAATTGACACTCGCGTTTCTGACTTCCGGTTTTTAAAAATCTCATTCCGACCACTAAGATCTCAATATTTTTCATCAAAACAACTCCAGTTATATTCTACAATAGTTATTTACAGGAATTAGTTTGATTTGAAAAAATAAGTAGGTAAAGCTATGAAAACTCCAAAGTCTCCCATGAATCATAACATCAAAACTATCAGACGGAAAATTTTGCTGAATCCTTCATCAGAAACAGTGAGAGTGAGAGAACATCCCTATGAAAGTGATCCGATTGATATTCATGAGTAATCCAGTCTGAAACCAATCAGGAAAGAGAGAGAGAGCGAGAGAGAGAGAAAGAGCCTGACCGTTTTCCCGTGACTCAAAAAGAAAAGCACCGGCAGTTTCCCGACATCACGTGAGCAGAGTTTTTACTCTGTTGTACCGACTTCAACCTGCCGTTACTCCCAAAGTACTGAACAGACCTTAACCAAATACATTTCTTTGGAAAGGAGAGATTATAAGCTTTTTAATGATAGAAAATATTCAAGAGTTAAACAGTGACAGATTTGGAAACTTACCGGTAGATGAGCGTCTGCATGGACAGTTTTCACAGCACGGCCAGCGAGGAGCGTCTGATATTCCTACAGTAATCGTTAAAACCTGTCCCGTTGTTGAGCCTGGTTCTTCTCAGGGAGTTGTTTGAGTAGGGTTTTGATTTGGTACTGTAAATACTTTTTATTTAATTGGTGACTTCATGTGGCTTTACAAGCACAGAAATGAGACGTTTGAGTGGATATTTTAAAAAATAGTGCTTAGTGTGTAGTATCTGGTTTAACTGATACAAAAATCGTTGCAAAGATTGTTTCAGCCTCCGTTATACATTTGCCCAATCTTTAAATCCTTATCCTTGCCAACTAGTTCACCCTGTGTAAAAATGTTGACAAAGATATTAAACTCCAATAAATCTGGTGTGTGCAACCCAATAAAGATGGCCAGCTGCAGAAACTCCATTAGAACACGAACCAGCTTTGGGTGTAAAAACAGCCATTTCGGCAGCCATGTTGTCAACCAGTTCATGCATGATAAATTATTCCAAGCAATCGTTCCATTCCAATTAAAATATTACATGTGTGTCGTTGAGTTTCCTGTTCTCTTCATCCATCAAGCTCAGAGTTCTCACAGCTGCATAATCACCAAACTGGGCTCGAATCTTCTGGTTCCAGATGGCTGTTGTGGCAAGTACTTGTAAAGAGATGGGGAATGCAGAGCTCTGGTTTGGCAGGGAGTCTTTGGTAGATTAGAACAGTCTGCCAGTTTGGGGTAAAGACATATCCCTGGGAACACTTCACTAATGATTAACTGGAGAAATATTTGAAGGTCCCCCCCCTCGTTCTTATTGAGAGTCTATGTGACAAGATATGACGTGATGCATCTACATGGAAATTTTCATTCTATAGCCACCCTTATCAAAAAGAAGTATACTTCAAGTTCATTTTATTACGTATACTTAAGTAAAGTATATTTCCTTAAGTATACGTTTGTGTACCAAGTATACTGATATCAATGTACTTACAGTATACTTGTAAGTAAACTAATCTAATACTTCTTGGGACTAAATTGGCCCACTTTTAGTTTATAAAAAGTATACTTTAAGTCTAAGAGAAGTAAACTCTGAGTATACAACTAGTATTTTTTATTTTGTACTGCAAGTATACCACAAGTAAACTTGTATACTAATAGTTTACTAGTTCTATACTTGTAGTCCACTCTTTAGTTTACAAAAGCGTACTTCATAGTGTACTGGAAATATACTATGAGTTTACTCGTGTTATACTTCTAGTCTACTTTTTAGTTTACTAAAGTATACTGGATATATATTATTGGTTTGCTCGTTACACACTTCTAGTCCACTTTTTAGTTTATAAAAGTATACTTTATAGCATATTGGAAATATACTATTAGTTACTGGTTATATACATCTAGTTCACTTTTTAGTTTTGAAGTTTACTGCAATTCCCCTTCTAGGTATACTATTAGTTTTCTAGCCCGAACCCTTACCTCATGCACACTACCAGTAGATAATTTAAGTGTTTTGTACCTTAAGTTACAATGAAGTTATAAAGGTAAGAATTCACAAAATAACAACAGACACTCAGGATTAAGAACATATTCATTTTCTTTAAAAATCTAAATTTAAAGCAACATTGTGTTAAATGTCAAAGTATAAAAACATGGCAATGACAACTGAAATTGACATCCAAGCTCTAAAGAAAAAGAAATAAATAAAAAAAATTTATTATCCCGCTCAGGAGAAATTAAAAAAAAAAAAAAAAAACTTATATGGAACCACAGACATACCTAAGAGTCAACAATGCTGAAGCACAACTACAGGGTGAGTACACTTAAACATAAGGCACAAATATTTTAATACTTTATTACACTTTTGTTAAGTATATCTTGATCAAAAGTTTAAGTATAAGCTTAATATACTTTGACTTTTCTATATACTTTTCAATATAAACCAAGTATACTGATGTATAACTTCATTAAGTATATCTCTGATAAGTAAATAAAAAATAAACTGAAAGCATACTCTCTTATTTTTAGTTTAAAAGCAGTATACTAAAAGCACACTTGAATAAACTTGTTTTTTTTAAGGGCAGGCTCTGATGTGATGGTTATTTGTTAGTATTCATTTAATAATTTAGTTTTGAGGTGGAATGCTGTTCAACCATTATATATACTGCATATCCATCAGGGTCACAGGGGAAAACTGGTGCCAATCCCATCTGACTTTGGGCAAGAGTTTGGGCAGGGTTCACCTTGGGCAGATCAACACTGAAACGAGAATATACTGGCTCTATGGTGTTCTGTTCTGTTTAATTTCATCTTCTTTGAAAGTGAAAAAGCAACGCTACAAGCTAATGCTTTGATGCACAACAAATTGTCATGATACTAATGATTTTTTTTTTTTTTTGTGAGTGGAAAAAGTCCAGGAAATACTGAAACCTTTATTGTTGATCTAACCAACTTGGATGACATATTTTGTTTGAATACAAATAAAGGACTCAAACCCAGATGCCGTTCTAGTACACTGCATGTTTAAACAATGTGAACTCATGAGAGATTGATTTGAGTTGCTGACAGATTCACGTGCTCGTAACCCTGCCGTTAAATTCAGAAGAAGACCAGAGCATCTTGGTCACTAAGACCCTGTTTATGTGTGATTTTAAAATGCATCTTGGGTGATCAGGTGACGAGTGGACAGCGCTAAATTCAAAGGTAAATGAACAGCAAGACACGTTCACTCAAACAACTTGCTGAGGTGATCTGGAACGCATGTGATGACATATTTTGAAGTGTAAATGCTAATGCATCCTGATGCATCTGAGACAAGGACAACACAGGATGTGGTGGTGTTTTGGTCACACTCATCTTTTCCTGTAATCTGTGGTTGGTAGAAGAGAGCAACTGGACTTGCTTGAAAAGTCTTGAAGACGTTTCGCCTCTCGTCCGAAAGGCATCCTCAGTTCTGTCTGTCTTCAAGACTTTTATTAGACTTATATTACACTTAGGGCGGCATGGTGGTGTAGTGGTTAGCACTGTCGCCTCACAGCAAGAAGGTCCTGGGTTCGAGCCCCGGAGCCGACGAGGGCCTTTCTGTGTGGAGTTTGCATGTTCTCCCCGTGTCCGCGTGGGTGTGCTCCGGTTTCCCCCACAGTCCAAAGACATGCAGGTTAGGTTAACTGGTGACTCTAAATTGACCGTAGGTGTGAATGTGAGTGTGAATGGTTGTCTGTGTCTATGTGTCAGCCCTGTGATGACCTGGCGACTTGTCCAGGGTGTACCCCGCCTTTCGCCCGTAGTCAGCTGGGATAGGCTCCAGCTTGCCTGCGACCCTGTAGAAGGATAAAGCGGCTAGAGATAATGAGATGAGATGAGATATTACACTTATTAGCCTTTTTTTTATTTAAAATGTGTGCTGTTTTTTATATATCTCATCTCATTATCTCTAGCCGCTTTATCCTGTTCTACAGGGTCGCAGGCAAGCTGGAGCCTATCCCAGCTGACTACGGGCGAAAGGCGGGGTACACCCTGGACAAGTCGCCAGGTCATCACAGGGCTGACACATAGACACAGACAACCATTCACACTCACATTCACACCTACGCTCAATTTAGAGTCACCAGTTAACCTAACCTGCATGTCTTTGGACTGTGGGGGAAACCGGAGCACCCGGAGGAAACCCACGTGGACACGGGGAGAACATGCAAACTCCGCACAGAAAGGCCCTCGCCGGCCACAGGGCTCGAACCCGGACCTTCTTGCTGTGAGGCGACAGCGCTAACCACTACACCACCGTGCCACCCTAGTGCAAAATATTTTTTATATAAATATACAGATGTCGGTGTTTACGTAAATGAGGAAGTAATTCTAATGTTTGTAAACAAATGAACTGATAATGTTTAACCTGCATCAGAAAATCTTTTTGTCCCACTTTCTGAGTATTTTTGTAGCTCACATTTTGTTAATCATTTCTTGTTGTTTGTATTAATTTTGAGTTTTGTAGTTTACCAATAAATATCAACAGGTGATTGACCTCGTAACCACATGAACATCCAGGTCAAAGGTCGCATGTCATTCCTCGAACCAAATCTTTATATTTTTACATCTAAAAATATAAAATGTCTACTGATTTTGTAATGTGTGGTAGATATTTACAACAAACTGCAAAAATATTTTCCGAATGGAATAGAAAAATTTGATTATTTCAAGAACATAATTTTTTATATGCTAGGAATTTAATTCTGGTCTAATTCTATTTATTTCAATCAGACTCTATAAACACTCCATTCTGTTATGAATCAGGAAAAAAAATTAATTACAGCACTTTTATTTTTTTTTAAAGTACTTCATCTACTTCAACAATGTTACACAAAGATCGATCCATAACAGTTGTACGTAAATGTCATTTAATTCCACAAGGTGTTGATAATGGTGGACACCGGTGAAAGTGAGCACTATTATCGACACCTCACGCACGTGATTCCTCAAACGCACGTTTAGATACAAAATAGATTAGATTAGATGAAACTTTATTGATCCCTTTTGGAGGGTTCCCTCAGGGAAATTAAGATTCCAGCAACATCATTACAAGATAAATAGAGAATAGAAAATAGAGAAAAAACTTCTAGATTAATTAAATTAAATTAAGTATTTACATATACAGGGCAGCACGGTGGTGTAGTGGTTAGCGCTGTCGCCTCACAGCAAGAAGGTCCGGGTTCAAGCCCCGGGGCCGGCGAGGGCCTTTCTGTGTGGAGTTTGCATGTTCTCCCCGTGTCCGCGTGGGTTTCCTCCGGGTGCTCCGGTTTCCCCCCACAGTCCAAAGACATGCAGGTTAGGTTAACTGGTGACTCTAAATTGAGCGTAGGTGTGAATGTGAGTGTGAATGGTTGTCTGTGTCTATGTGTCAGCCCTGTGATGACCTGGCGACTTGTCCAGGGTGTACCCCGCCTTTCGCCCGTAGTCAGCTGGGATAGGCTCCAGCTTGCCTGCGACCCTGTAGAAGGATAAAGCGGCTAGAGATAATGAGATGAGATTTACATATACAAATATAAAATGAATAAGATATGGGGAAGGGACCAGCAGGAGAGGTATTGCACATTATATTGCACATTGTCCAGTATTGCTTATTGTTAGGCTAGGCTACTGCTCCTTCCTTTGGCGACTGCTCCTCCTTTGGCGACTGTCAAATGAAAGAGTAAGAACAAGATCATGAAATATCGGTGAATTTGATCAGGAAAAACATGTCCATGATCTTTCCACCATGCTTACCTGTGATGATAACGTCCAGGTTTTCCTCAAATTGCTGATCGTGCTAAAAAAAATTCCATCTCTGGTAATGAGCTGTATCCTCAGATGACAAAATCAAAGGGTGGGGGGGGGGGGGGGGGGGGGGGGTCTTCCGGTTGATTAATTAACCAGTAATAACTGTTGGAACTGAAACTCACCTTTGTAAAATAGTTTTTTATTGGTAAATCTGAAAAGGTGTCGATAATTATGGACTGTCGATAATTGTAGCCGCCGCTCTAGTTGGCTTTTATTTGCTAGCTTTGGTTTCATTTTCTAATCTAAATTTGGTTTTACTCACAAAAAAAATAATAATAATTTTGCTTGTATATTAGCTTACACACCTGCTAGTTTTTCTTTCTCTCATGGGACTTTCCTTCACTCACCAAGTTAGCTTTCACTTTCATGATTTTCCTTCACTTACTACAACCCCGATTCCAAAAAAGTTGGGACAAAGTACAAATTGTAAATAAAAACGGAATGCAATGATGTGGAAGTTTCAAAATTCCATATTTTATTCAGAATAGAACAAAGATGACATATCAAATGTTTAAACTGAGAAAATGTATCATTTAAAGAGAAAAATTAGGTGATTTTAAATTTCATGACAACAACACATCTCAAAAAAGTTGGGACAAGGCCATGTTTACCACTGTGAGACATCCCCTTTTCTCTTTACAACAGTCTGTAAACGTCTGGGGACTGAGGAGACAAGTTGCTCAAGTTTAGGGATAGGAATGTTAACCCATTCTTGTCTAATGTAGGATTCTAGTTGTTCAACTGTCTTAGGTCTTTTTTGTCATAACTTCCGTTTTAATGCAACCCCATACCATCAGAGATGCAGGCTTCTGAACTGAGCGCTGATAACAACTTGGGTCGTCCTTCTCCTCTTTAGTCCGAATGACACAGCGTCCCTGATTTCCATAAAGAACTTCAAATTTTGATTCGTCTGACCACAGAACAGTTTTCCACTTTGCCACAGTCCATTTTAAATGAGCCTTGGCCCAGAGAAGACGTCTGCGCTTCTGGATCATGTTTAGATACGGCTTCTTCTTTGAACTATAGAGTTTTAGCTGGCAACGGCGGATGGCATGGTGAATTGTGTTCACAGATAATGTTCTCTGGAATTATTCCTGAGCCCATTTTGTGATTTCCAATACAGAAGCATGCCTGTATGTGATGCAGTGCCGTCTAAGGGCCCGAAGATCACGGGCACCCAGTATGGTTTTCAGGCCTTGACCCTTACGCACAGAGATTCTTCCAGATTCTCTGAATCTTTTGATGATATTATGCACTGTAGATGATGATATGTTCAAACTCTTTGCAATTTTACACTGTCGAACTCCTTTCTGATATTGCTCCACTATTTGTCGGTGCAGAATTAGGGGGATTGGTGATCCTCTTCCCATCTTTACTTCTGAGAGCCGCTGCCACTCCAAGATGCTCTTTTTATACCCAGTCATGTTAATGACCTATTGCCAATTGACCTAATGAGTTGCAATTTGGTCCTCCAGCTGTTCCTTTTTTGTACCTTTAACTTTTCCAGCCTCTTATTGCCCCTGTCCCAACTTTTTTGAGATGTGTTGCTGTCATGAAATTTCAAATGAGCCAATATTTGGCATGAAATTTCAAAATGTCTCACTTTCGACATTTGATATGTTGTCTATGTTCTATTGTGAATACAATATCAGTTTTTGAGATTTGTAAATTATTGCATTCTGTTTTTATTTACAATTTGTACTTTGTCCCAACTTTTTTGGAATCCGGGTTGTAGATTTGTTTTTCTTTGCTAGTTATTTCAGATGCTAGTTTTTATGCTAGGTTGCTCAGACTTGGAGCAGAGAAGTGATATTAGCATTGTAATCCTTCCCATTCATTTTACAATTTTGTAATGTTGTTATGGGGGCATCAAACACAACCTAACACAGAGTTTCGTTGTATCTGGAACTCTTGAAGTTTATTTTTACCTCAACAATTTCTAAAGGGCTGCTCACCACTCGAGGTTACCGATCAACCCAGAACCTCAGCACTACATTGGTTTTGTACTCCAACATGTCGTTCTTCTTCTGCACTTTCTGGTTCTTAAGTCCCATCTCAAAATAAAAGTCCTTGCACATTTTAAGTGCTACAATTTTACAAAGTTACTATTTCTGTTTACAGGAAAAGAAATTCAACAGAAGAAACTTTCCTCACATTTCTCATACAGTCATGTCCAGAACAGCTGATTTCACATTTATTTTGCAAAACACAAACACTGTGATATTCATCATTCAGGACATTTACAGTCTGCTCTCTGAGCCTACATGGACAGAGGAAGCTTCGTCCTAGAGCCATCATGCTCTGCCTCTTCAAAGATAAACAGTGACCGAGCCAGACGTGGATCTTATCTGCTCGGAGCAGTGTAGATCTATCATAGCGATGTCTACTGTTCCACTGAGGGCTCACAGATTGAAAGTGTGTATGCTGGTGTGTTTAGTGAGATATCTCGCTTTTTGAGGTTTGCTGTCACGCAAGGGCAGGACGAGCTCCTGATTTCCTGGTATGATTGTGTTCTGGGGAGATCACTGGTGCTGATTATGAATTACATGAGTAAAGTGTGATGTCATCAGTAATGCCATGTTTTAGATTTATTTAGGGGATATTCTGTCATATATTGATGCCCCCCCCCCCCCCCCCCCCCCCGAGTTAACTGGTATAGTTTATTTCATTCGCCCTGCTTGGAGAAGAAGAGTATGCTGTTTTTAACAAATACTGTATACAAAAATGTACAGTCTTCCTGTGCAAAAGTCTTAGGCACATGTAAAGAAATGCTGTCAACCAAAAATGGCTTAAAAATAATGAAATGAAATGTTTCAACATTAAAAACAATCTATAAACAGTAATCAGTAAGACATAATAAATGACACAAAGTCAATATTTGGTGTGAGGCGACCCTTTGCTTTAAAAAGAAAAAGTTTCAGGTCCAGTGAGTGCAGTTTTATGCGGAAATGAGCTGTAGGTTTTACTGAGCATCTTACAGAACCAGCCACAGTTCTTCTGGACGCTTTGTCACACTCACTTCTTCATTTTGCACCAAAACCCAGTAGCCTTCATTATGTTTTATTTTTTAATCTGAAAAGTG
This sequence comes from Neoarius graeffei, assembly GCF_027579695.1. Classification (NCBI taxonomy): domain Eukaryota; kingdom Metazoa; phylum Chordata; class Actinopteri; order Siluriformes; family Ariidae; genus Neoarius; species Neoarius graeffei. Next base: position 54,528,928 of record NC_083591.1, on the reverse strand, counting down.
CTCTCTTATGGTATATTCTATCCACATTCACTAGATATGAGCAATCGCGCACTCTGATTGGCTACTCTACTACTAGGATATCAGCTCATATACCGTGAGTAGAGAAAAATAAAATGGCGGAGCGTGTTGCTGAACCAGCCGAGGATGAAATAAAATCTCTACTCGAAAACAAAACCCCCCAAAAATACAAAAAAAGCAACAAAATATTGAATGAAAGTACTTGATGATAAGAACGTATCTTTTTTATTTTTTAAGAATTATTATTATTATTATTATTATTATTATTATAGCATTTTTCACAAATTACTCCTGTCGTTTTGCTGGTTTGTTTACATTCTTTATCTTTAAGCTTAAAATTTGTTGAATTTTTTTAGACTGGTTCAAAAGCTCAAAGCAGTTTGAAAATTACAGAACTGAAATGTCCAAGGAAGAATTAAATAAATGTCTAAAACTATTCTATACCTCAGCACGACAGCAAGACAAAAAAAAAACAACAACAATGCCTAAAGTCAATTCGTGCAGCCGTTATAGGTTTTTGAGAAGTCCGCTTTAGCGGAAATTATTTTGTCGGACGTTTTGTATAAAGTTTTATTGATCGAATTTGGAAAAAAATAACAAATAAAAATGCTCTGTTTCTCAAAATCCAGTGAATGTTGATAGAATAAAACAGTTATTCCACTCAATCTCGTCATACATGGCTTATAGACAACTATCAGCTCATGTACGACTCAATTTCGTGGAATAACTGTTAAATATGCTGCTCAGATACAAACATTTAATTTTGTGCTGAAAAAAAGAACATTTGGAACTCTAAAATGTTTTTGTGATGTTTTGACTCGATAATATAGAAATCATAAAATAGAAATCTATAACAAAGTTTGTATGAAAGAAGGCGCTAAGACTTTTGCACAGTACTGTACTTCATTGGCTTCTTCGTTTAGTACACACACACAGAAAAAAACCTTTTTAACATCAGATCCTTTAAGATCAGTATATCAGCTAAATATTACTTTGAATTGAATTGAATTTATTTATTTATTTATTTTGAACATGTATAAAAAAAAAATGTATGTAACTATTTGTACATACAAAAGAAAGAACACGAGAAAGTGACAAAAAAATTAATAAATAAAATACATAAAGAGCTAAGACATTACAATACACCGCACATTGTTCAAAAAAGGAGTGGGAAGAAGTACAATACTTTTTTTAAATTTCCCACCCCTTTTTAATTACCCCGATTACAGGATCCAATTTCATGATTGCAGTATAATCTTCTTATTGAATTAAATAATAAATATAGAAAACAAAGAGCTGGATTCAATGTAGGTATTTTCTCAATTTTCTTTATTTTTTATGATTTTTTTCTGTTTATGGCTTTATGACCAGTTGCGTGGTGTTTTTCTTTTTTAAATAATTTATTTATTTGAGATGTATGTTTGAGTTCTGATTGGTCAGAAGGTGTTGATTAATTTTCTGGCCTGTAGTTCCAGCTGTAACTCAAATCACAGGTTTATATTCATGAGCTTGTTGAAATATGAGATCGTTGCTATAGTAACAGTTTACACAGGGACATGGGAAATGGTGGACGCTCCATATAAGCAGTTTATTATTTTTATTTTTTTAAAATGTGTTTTGCAAAACAATTTTTTGTATGAAGGGATTAATTTAACATTTTATGGAAGAAGGTAAAGCTGTAAGTTTTAATGGCTCCAAGTTGTTTTTTTGTGCAAAACTTTTCGGCTAGCTATTTGTTTAGTGGAAAGTTAATGACTTATAAAAATCTACTGTATTGATAATCATTAAATTTAGAATTAATAGCCTATTATTTATTTACGTCGAAAATGTAATCAAATAATCTGTTAAAACTGACTGTGATTAAGAATATGTTTAAATACATCCTACTCAACGATGCTTATTTCTGTAATTGGATTACATATTCCAGATTATAATCCAGAAATAGTCCAGTTCTTGTAATATGATATACTGTATCTGTGGCAGACTTTTAGACCCGACTGTATGACAGATTAAAGGCCCGGTTCTACTATAACTATAACTATAAATTGAGTTTATATGGTTGATGCTCACACCAAACTGATAACGATCCCTATAGCCCAGGCCTGGGTTTATCCATATCGGTGAGATTGCTTCTGGAATTCTCGATTTTTCCAGGCCTGGATCTGATCCGATAAAACATCTGACCAATCAGGTCATTGTTTACATGTGACGTTGTCTGAGCACGTGCTATTTTTTGTGAACATCTTTGTACTTCCTTGTTGCATCATGAAGTCACGGAATACGGATTCACGGAAAATAAAAATATAATACAAAGCACAGATCTTTTATTCACGGATATTTGATTTCCATGAACTAGCAATAGTAAATTAATAAAGTAAACATATAAATGCAGGTAAGATATTTTAATTATGAACTTCGGCAGTCCAAACATTTGACTTGTTAATTTTTTATCCATGATGCATCATCTGTATGAAATCGGTAACCAATCTGTAATATACTGAAACATCCATGACCGATCCGTAGCATCCGTGATGCATCTGTATTAAAATCTGTAACCACTCCGTATTTTGTATCCTTTTTAAAAAATTATATTTCCGTAATCTGTGACCTATCCGTATTATAACTACCGGAGTGTGTACATGGGCTGTTTTGGAGTCCAAGCTGTACAGTATGACCCGGAATAATGATGTGCTACTACTTGGAAAAAACTTCCATGACTATTCCTAAATTGCATGTGTTTATTTCCCTGAGTGTCAGGACCGAGAGATATTATAGTCGGGATTATAGTTGTGGTGTTTCTGCTCCAGACTGGCGCTACATTCAGGCAGAGGGATCATCAGAGTTATAGTGATAGTTATCAGTGCTGTGGGACTGGGCCCTAAACCTTTTCCAAAAGGTCTTTTCACGTCTCTATTAATTAGCCCAAGTTATCACTAGTTTGACTGGATCAACATGTTAAAGCCACCGATCTGAAGTCGAGGATAAGAGTCTGGCTCTGGATTAGATAAACAGAACCAGATTCCAGGGATCAGTGCTGACAAGACAGCATCAGAGAGCTCCTTCTGCTATTCTACAGCACCATAACAAAGTTGATTTCATTGTCAGCTCACTGAGACATTTCATGTCTGTCTGATTATGAAAGCAGAACTGAAAGGAAGGTGCTGATGAAAGCCTCGGGGTCTCTGTAGTTTCATTTGTCTCCTGAAGGAATGTGTCACTTGAAGATATGATAGCTGTGGGAAAAAATGAGAAGTGCTGATAAAGATCTTCAGCTACAGGTATCTTAATGTCAAATCACATTCCAAAACACACTCAAGCCGCAGTAATGGACTTAAAAACAGTGCTGATCTGGATCAATTCATTATAACAACACTATTATTATTATTATTATTAGGGCCCGAGCCCTATGGGCGAAGGCCCTATTGTTCTTGTAAGAGTTCACTATTATTATTCTTCCGTCTTCTTCTTCTTCTTCTTCTTCTTCTTCTTCTTCCGTCTTCTTCTTCCGTCTTCTTCTTCTTCTTTATTTTTCTCCGCTGTTGGGCCATTTTCGGGGCGCTTGCCATGGGCGAAAACGCACGAAATTTGGCACCAGTTCCGAGAATTGCCACCGCTACTCAGAACGAGAAGCCCAAACTTGGCCGGGGCTCAGGGCCTCCATAGCGCCCCCTAAGTCGTTGTGATTTTGGCCTCCCGCATTACGGTGCCTGGTTGCCATATAGTTTGTAGTAGTGGCATGCAATTTGGTAGGCATATGTATCTCACTAAGCCGGACAAAAATGTAATGCCAATGCATTAGCCACGCCCAACAGGAAGTGAGGTAATTTCACTTTTGTGCGAAATGCATGGCCACGAAGACGGCGCAACTCCTCCTAGACCGTTCATAGGAATGTCACCAAAATTGATACACATCATCTACAGACATGGCTGACAAAAGTTACTAAATACGTTTCACGTAGGATAAACCGTTCAGAAGTTATACGTCTATCAATTTTCGATGCAAAATTTTACATGCTTAAAAATTCATAACAAATCTTCTGATTGCTCAAAACTGCTCATACTTCACACGCAAATCACTCATTGGGCTTCTGACATGTTACCCAATTTCTGTGATACTTCGCCACTGGGGGCGCTATTTTGGGGCAAAAATTCCAATCTTTCCTCAATTTTGGTCAAACTTCACGGCCACCCTCTTACTACCTCCCATGTCATGTATACCACGTTTTGGAAATTTTCGTCCATGGGGGGCGCTGTTTTTGGCCGATGCAATTGCTCCAAAACGGGTTTTTGGTAAATAATTCCATAATGCTTTTCCTTCACACCACTACCTTGTGATAGTACGTTGTTGTTGTAGACCCTTATTTTTCCAACTCATAATCGCTCATGTACAGCATAGCGCCTCCTACTGACATGGGAAAAACCAAAAAATTTATTCTTCAAAAATCTATATCTCTTCTTCTATTTAATCAATTGTCATCAAACTTCATACGCAAACTCTTCAGAGCTCACCTGACATATACGCCAAATTTTGTGCACTTTCGCCACTGGGGGCGCTATTTTTGGGCTAAAGATCCAATCTTTCCTCAAATTTGGTTAAACTTCACGGCCACCCTCTTACTACCTCCCATGCCATGTATACCACATTTTGGGAATTTTCGTCCATGGGGGGCGCTGTTTTTGGCCGACGCAATTGCTCCAAAATGGGTTTTTGGTTAATAATTCCATAATGCTTTTCCTTCACACCACTACCTTGTGATAGTACGCTGCTGTTGTAGACACTTATTTTTCCAACTCATTACCGCTCATGTACAGCATAGCGCCACCTACTGACATGGGAAAAACCAATAAATTTATTCTTCAAAAATCTATACCTTATCTTCTATTTACTCAATTGTCATCAAACTTGATACGCAAACTCTTCATAGCTCACCTGACATATACGCCAAATTTTGTGCACTTTCGCCCCTGGGGGTGCTGGTTATGGCAAACCCTATTGTTGCCATGTGTCCAATTCTGTGCTTTGTCGCCATTGTGGGAGTAATGTCTCTTGCCGAAGAAGCTGTGGAAGGTATTTCGCGGGGACGCATGCCCCCGCCCCCCTTGGCCGCTGGCGCGAGGGCCCGTCGAGGCCGCTTGCGGCTTTAATTAGGGCCCGAGCCCTATGGGCGAAGGCCCTATTGTTCTTGTAAGAGTTCACTATTATTATTCTTCTTCCGTCTTCTTCTTCTTCTTCTTCTTCTTCCGTCTTCTTCTTCTTCTTCTTCTTCTTCTTCTTCTTCTTCTTCCGTCTTCTTCTTCTTCTTTATTTTTCTCCGCTGTTGGGCCATTTTCGGGGCGCTTGCCATGGGCGAAAACGCACGAAATTTGGCACCAGTTCCGAGAATTGCCACCGCTACTCAGAACCAGAAGCCCAAACTTGGCCGGGGCTCAGGGCCTCTATAGCGCCCCCTAAGTCGTTGTGATTTTGGCCTCCCGCATTAAGGTGCCTGGGTGCCATGTAGTTTGTAGTCGTGGCATGCCATTTGGTACGCATATGTATCTCACTTAGCCGGACAAAAATGTAATGCCAATGCATTAGCCACGCCCAACAGGAAGTGAGGTAATTTCACTTTTGTGCGAAATGCATGGCCACGAAGACGGCGCAACTCCTCCTAGACCGTTCATAGGAATGTCACCAAAATTGATACACATCATCTACAGACATGGATGACAAAAGTTACTAAATACGTTTCACGTAGGATAAACCGTTCAGAAGTTATACGTCAATCAATTTTCGATGCAAAATTTTACATGCTTAAAAATTCATAACAAATCTTCTGATTGCTCAAAACTGCTCATACTTCACACGCAAATCACTCATTGGGCTTCTGACATGTTACCCAATTTCTGTGATATTTCGCCACTGGGGGCGCTATTTTTGGGCAAAAATTCCAATCTTTCCTCAAATTTGGTCAAACTTCACGGCCACCCTCTTACTACCTCCCATGTCATGTTTACCACATTTTGGAAATTTTCGTCCATGGGGGGCGCTGTTTTTGGCCGACGCAATTGCTCCAAAACGGGTTTTTGGTCAATAATTCCATAATGCTTTTCCTTCACACCACTACCTTGTGATAGTACGTTGCTGTTGTAGACACTTATTTTTCCAACTCATAATCGCTCATGTACAGCATTGCGCCACCTACTGACATGGGAAAAACCAAAAAATTTATTCTTCAAAAATCTATATCTCATCTTCTATTTACTCAATTGTCATCAAACTTCATACGCAAACTCTTCATAGCTCACCTGACATGTACACCAAATTTTGTGCACTTTCGCCCCTGGGGGTGCTGGTTATGGCAAAAATGATATTGCAGCTTCTGATCTGTCAAACTTGCCAAGCAAACTCTTTACAAACCCTTATTGGGGCGCTTGCCATGGTCGACAACGCACGAGATTTGGCTCCTTTTTCTTAGACTGCCACCGCTACTGAGAACCAGAAGCCCAGATCCAGGCGGGCCTCAGGGCCTCTATAGCGCCCCCTAACTCGTTGTGATTTTGGCCTCCCGCATTAAGGTGCCTGGTTGCCTTGTAGTTTGTAGTAGTGGCATGCCATTTGGTACGCATATGTATCTCACTAAGCCGGACAAAAATGTAATGCCAATGCATTAGCCACGCCCAACAGGAAGTGAGGTAATTTCACTTTTGTGCGAAATGCTTGGCCACGAACACGGCGCAACTCCTCCTAGACTGTTCATAGGAATGTCACCAAAATTGATACACATGATCTACAGGCATGGTTGACAAAAGTTTCTAAATATGTTTCACGTACCATAAACCGTTCAGAAGTTATACGTCAATCAATTTTCACTGCAAAATTTTACATGCTTAAAAATTCATAACAAATCTTCTAATTGCTCAAAACTGATCATACTTCACAAGCAAATCAGTCATTGGGCTTCTGACATGTTACCCAATTTCTGTGATATTTCGCCACTGGGGGCGCTTTTTTTGGGCAAAAAATCCAATCTTTCCTCAAATTTGGTCAAACTTCACGGCCACCCTCTTACTACCTCCCATGTCATGTATACCACATTTTGGGAATTTTCGTCCATGGGGGGCGCTGTTTTTGGCCGACGCAATTGCTCCAACACGGGTTTTTGGTCAATAATTCCATAATGCTTTTCCTTCACACCACTACCTTGTGGTAATGTCTCTTGCCGAAGAAGCTGTGGAAGGTATTTCGCGGGGACGCATGCCCCCGCCCCCCTTGGCCGCTGGCGCGAGGGCCCGTCAAGGCCGCTTGCGGCTTTAATTATTATTATTATTATTATTATTATTAATAAATATAATTAAACACTCACTTGTGAATTAAACACACCACCCAAACGAAGTTTGGTGGGGGATATAGAAATGGGTTCCATCCGTCCAGCTGTCTGTCTGTCTGTCTGTCCGGTGACTTTTTTGTTTCTGGGCCATATCTTTAAAACTACTGAAGATATCTTCATGAAACCCTGCATTGTTCTGTGTAACAAGTTTGAACCATGCCATCTAAAGTGAACTGCAGTGTGCCTCACTGTGTCTCCACAACAAAGGGAACACCTAATTTGAGCTTTTATCAGCTGCCAGTCGAGGAGAAGAGAAGAAAGAAATGGATAAGTTTAATCTGCAACGAAAACCTTCAAACTGAATTGAAATGGGCACGTGTTTGTAGCTTCCATTTCTCTGGTGGGAAAAAGACGGACTTAAACTGTGACCCAGCAATATTTCCATGATCTGCGGAACGGCCTTCAGTTATAGAAGATTATAACAATCGACACTGTTCGTCGTCTGAAACTAGCGATATTCCAAAGCCTGTGAAACACAGAAGCATTCTTCAGCCTTTGCCTCTCGATGTAGCGAAACACTCGACAGCCGAACGAGCCTGTCGGACCGATAAAACTCCCAAACCACCAAGGGTTCTCTTTCGGGTATGGATAATGTTCAGTGTACCTCACTAGCAGCATTTATTGAAGTAAACGCATTTATACCGAATATGACACGCCAGATCAGCGGGTTTCCAAAGGTTCTTTTTTTTTATCCCCCGCCCAAGCAAAGTTTGGTGGGGGATATAGAAATGGGTTCTGTCCGGCTGGTCACATTTTTGTTTCCGACCCATATCTTTAAAATTACTGAAGATATCTTCATGAAACTTTGTATACATATCAAGCATGTGAACTGGTGCCTTTTGCTATTTTGGATTTTTGAAAAAAACAAAGTATTTTTCAAATTGTACATAAAAAATAGATCTTGACTTAGAGCAATGTTGGTTTCCGGAGCATATATCCAAAACTATTCATGATACGGATTTGAAACTTGGTATACATGTGTGGCAGCGGGGGCGTGGTCAAGCGCCAGTCTGTGACAGGAGGGCAGAGTCAGGGAAGGTGAGTGGCAGATTCACTACACGTGAGAGCAATTAACCTGTGTTTGTGTCTTCCCAGTGACCGCGCCCTACTTAAGGAGGGAGAGCGAGAGCAGAGGGGCTCTTGCTGAACCAGACGCTGAATGTGTGTGTGTGTGTCTGAAAAGTGCACATAATTATTAAGCTGAAAAGTGTGGTAATAAAACGACCTGTCAAACCTGATCTCTGTCCTGCCGTCCTCTGTGCTCCACCCACGAACACTGAACCGCTACAGTGGTGCTGAAATCCGGGACCTGGAGCACAGCAGCCTCACAGCCCCATGGAGTCCTCCCCGTTCGCGGAACTAATCCACGCCCTCGCCACGGCCCAGCAAAGCCAGCACCAGGCGCTACTCACCCTCCGAAAGGAGCAAGAAGAGCGGTTCGAGGCCCTGGTGTTGGCCCAACAAGAAGATCGCCAGGCGTTCCGGCACCTCCTCACGTCGGCGGGGCCCACCAGCGCTCCTACCGTGGGCCCGTCTCCCCTCACCGTCACCAAGATGGGCCCACAGGACGACCCCGAGGCGTTCATCACGCTCTTTGAGCAAGTCGCCGAAGCCTCGGGGTGGCCGATGGAGCAGCGCGCGGCGTGCCTCCTCCCCCTGCTCACGGGAGAAGCACAGCTGGCCGCGCTACAGCTCCCCGCCGACCACCGGCTGGCCTACGCAGACCTCCGCTGGGCCGTCCTCCAGCGCGTGGGGCGCACTCCAGACCAGCAGCTCCAGCGCTTCCGCGCGCTGCGCTTGGATGAAGTCGGCCGGCCGTTCGCGTTTGGCCAGCAGCTCCGGGACGCCTGCTGGAGGTGGCTGAGGGCCAACAACCGCGACACCGAAGGAATCCTCGACCAGGTGGCGCAGGTGGCTGGAACAGTTCGTCGCGCGCTTGCCAGCAGGAACTGCAGAGTGGGTCTGGTGCCACCACCCGGCATCGCTGGATCAAGCAGTCGAGCTGGCGGAGGACCATTTGGCGGCTGTCCCGGCGGCAGGACAGCAGATGGCGGCATCTCTTCTCTCCTCTTCTCTCTCTCTCTCTCTCCCTCCTCCTGTGTCCCGTCCTCGCCCCATTCCCCCTCCGCGGAGGCGGGGGCCGGCACCACCCCAGCCGGCCCGCTGCACCCGCGGTGCCCTCCCGTTTCTCCCTTCTATGTCTGTCTCTCCCCCACCTCAGGTGAGTGAGCCCCAGATCACCAGTGCAGAGGGAAAGCCCGGGCTGGTTTGCTGGCGCTGCGGGGAGCCGGGCCACCTTCAACAGCAGTGCACGGCAATGGAAGTGGGCGCGGTGGTTCGGATCCCCGACGCGCCAGAGGCCGCCCTCGATCGGGCCGGAGCGTATCGCATACCGGTGAGTATCCAAGGGGCTACATATCAGGCGTTGGTGGATTCGGGTTGTAATCAGACCTCAATTCGCCAAAGCCTGGTTCAAAACGAGGCATTGGGGGGAGCACAAGGGGTGAAGGTGTTGTGTGTGCACAGGGATGTTCACCGCTACCCTTTGGTGTCGGTCCACATTATTTTCAGAGGGGAAAAATTTATAGTGAAGGCGGCGGTTAATCCCCGCCTTACCCACTCTCTAATTTTGGGGACTGATTGGCCGGGATTTCGGGGTTTAATGTCACGCCTAATAAAGAGTGGGTCCTGCCATTTAACAGGGGGAGGTCCCGGTGCCGCTTTGGCGGGAGCAGCTGTCGCAGAGCCGTCTACGTCATCTCCGCGTCAGAGTGAGGAGCCGCTGGTTCCTCCTCTCTCTATAGAGATCTTGCAGTCACGTGACCGGAAAGTACACAACTGCCATCATGTCAGTCAAAAACACCGCTGAATACTGCTGCACTCGTGTACAGAATGGATCAATTTCAACCGACTGACTACACGGCTCATTTTTCTAATGAACAGATAACTAGATATATGTCTAAAATAAACGATCTACAGATTTGTGACCCTTATGGCTTTCCGGACGGAGTTTTCACGACTGGATTTTGAACTGCCAGCGGAATACCCGGACGTGTATGATTACCTCATCAACTTTCTCTCGCTGTTCAGTGGTGAAGCACTGCGTGCTTATAAATCTCTGGACAGTTATCTTTACAGAAATTCAGGATTTGTCAGCGACTCAGATGTGGCATCTTGTAAACAAGAAAATGATCCTCACTGGATGGGTAAGTCACTTAAGTATTGAATATAGCACTGACCAGCCGATTATAGAATAAGGTAATTCCAAATCGTCCGTGTTGTTTACATGGATCTGGCGTTGGAGAGGTAGAGGCTTGGCAGTGGAGGTTTGAGTAGCTGTTTTCTGAGCTTAGTCAACAGGCCGGCTCTGCCTGTAGCCTCGCTTTTGCTTCGGCTCCCGGCGCTGCCTCCTTCGCTTTGCTTCCGATAACAATCCACGGAGCCCCCGCTGGTCTCACAATCTGGTCTCGTCTGGAATGTGTTTTTTTTTTTCTCGTCCGGAATGTTGTGCATGCGATGGAAATCGCTACAAACCGTCATTTTCTGCTGGAAACCAATGTCCAGTAAGTCCATACGGTTGTAGTGGATATTGAAGTCCGGTACAGACGAACAACACGCAAAAATACACACAAAAAACATAAAAAATGTGCACAGGTAGGGAGAGCTTGTTGCCGCAGCCGTTGTAGTAGAATTGCATATAGTAGGGTTTTCCAGAAGAAAAGGTAGAAGTAAAAGCAGAAGTAGAACCAGAAGTAGAAGGCGGAATATGGCGTTTGACTGACACGATGGCGTCTGTCACAATCTGGATCGGCTGTGACGTCACATGCAAGCTCTCTATTGGGGAATCCCTCGCGGATTTCCCATTAGAACAATCGCGAGACGAGACTCTGCGACATGCTTTTGACCAAGTGAGAGTAATAGATGGTCAAACGCTCCAGCCGAACGCCACCCCGTCCTTCCCCTACTTCACAATTATGAAGGATAGGTTATACCGAGTGACGCAGGACACTCAAACTAAAGAGCGTGTCACGCAGCTTTTAATTCCGAAGAGCCGCCGGGAATTGGTATTCCAGGCGGCTCACTTTAATCCCATGGCTGGACACTTAGGGCAGGATAAAACACTAGCCCGAATAATGGCCCGATTCTATTGGCCGGGGATTTGCGGCGATGTCCGTAGGTGGTGTACGGCATGCCGCGAATGCCAGTTAATAAATCCAGCGGCCATTCCAAAAGGGCCTTTGCGCCCTCTTCCATTAATCGAGACCCCGTTTGAAAGAATTGGGATGGATCTCGTCAGGCCATTAGATCGGTCAGCATGAGGGTATTGCTTTATATTAGTTCTGGTGGACTATGCAATGCGATACCCGGAAGCAGTGCCTCTGTGCAATATCTCAGCACGCAGTATTGCAGAGGCGCTCTTCCGCGTCATCTCCCGAGTTGGAATCCCGAAAGAGATTCTGACTGATCAAGGCACTACGTTTATGTCACGGACACTGCGCAAACTGTATGGGTTATTGGGGATTAAGCCGATCCGCACTACCATGTATCACCCACAAACGGACGGTTTAGTAGAACAGTTCAACCGCACCCTCAAAAATATTATTAAAAAATTCGTAAGTGAGGACGCACGTAATTGGGATAAGTGGCTCGAACCCTTGCTGTTCTCAGTGCGAGAGGTTCCCCAAGCCTCCACGGGGTTCTCCCCGTTCGAATTATTATATGGGCGTAAGCCGCGCGGCATCCTAGATATGCTGCGGGGAAATTGGGAGGAGGGACCTTCACAAAGCAAAAACAAAATTCAGTACGTTATGGACCTGCGCGCAAAACTCCACACGCTCACCCACCTAACTCAGGAGAATTTGCGGCAGGCCCAGGAACGGCAAGCCCGCCTGTACAACAAGGGTACGCACCTTAGAGAGTTCACTCCGGGAGATAAAGTACTCGTACTGCTGCCCACGTCAAGCTCCGAATTGATCGCCAAGTGGCAAGGACCCTTTGAGGTCACACGGCGAGTCGGGGACGTCGACTATGAGGTGAGGTGAACGGACAGGGGTGGGGCGCTACAGATTTACCACCTCAATCTGCTTAAACTCTGGAACGAGGAGGTCCCCGTGGCGTTGGTGTCGGTGGTTCCGGAGAAGGCGGAGCTGGGGCCAGAGGTTCAAAAAGGGAGATTGGCATCACGTACCTCTCCAGTCCCCTGTGGATACCACCTCTCCCCGACCCAACTCACGGAGGTCGCCCAGTTGCAGACCGAGTTTTCGGATGTGTTCTCGCCCCTGCCCAGTCGCACTAACCTCATAGAGCACCACATCGAGACGCCCCCGGGGGTGGTAGTGCGTAGCCGCCCTTACAGGCTACCCGAACACAAAAAAAAGGTGGTTCGGGAAGAACTTCAGACCATGCTCGAAATGGGCATCGTCGAGGAGTCCCACAGTGACTGGAGCAGCCCGGTGGTCTTGGTACCCAAGGCCGACGGGTCGGTCCGGTTCTGTGTGGACTATAGGAAAGTCAACGCGGTGTCTAAATTTGACGCGTACCCAATGCCTCGTATTGACGAGCTGCTCGATCAACTAGGCACGGCTCGCTTTTATTCGACACTGGATTTGACGAAGGGATATTGGCAGATCCCCTTGACTCCACTATCCCGAGAAAAAACGGCCTTTTCCACACCGTTTGGTTTACACCAATTCGTCACACTTCCGTTTGGGCTGTTTGGGGCACCCGCTACGTTTCAGCAGCTGATGGATCGGGTCCTCCGCCCCCCCGCCACCTATGCGGCCGCCTATCTTGATGACATCATTATATATAGTAATGACTGGCCGAGGCACTTGGAACATCTAAGGGCCGTCCTTAGGTCGCTGAGGCGAGCGGGTCTCACAGCCAACCCAAAGAAGTGTGCGATTGGGCGGGTGGAAGTACGGTATCTGGGCTTCCACTTGGGCAACGGGCAGGTGCGTCCCCAAATTAACAAGACCGCAGCGATTGCGGCCTGCCCGAGGCCCAAGACCAAAAAGGGGGTGAGACAGTTCCTGGGGCTGGCTGGCTATTATCGTAGGTTTATACCTAATTATTCGGACGTCACCAGCCCGCTGACTGATCTCACTAAAAAGGGGGCACCAGATCCGGTCCAGTGGATGGAGCAATGCCAGCGGGCTTTTTCAGAGGTAAAGGCTGCACTGTGTGGGGGTCCACTTCTACACTCCCCTGACTTTTCTCTCCCCTTTATGTTGCAGACCGATGCGTCGGACAGAGGGCTGGGGGCGGTTTTGTCCCAGGAGGTGGAGGGGGAGGACCGCCTCGTCCTGTATATAAGCAGGAAGCTGTCGGTGCGTGAGGGGCGCTACAGCACCATAGAGAAAGAGTGTCTGGCCATCAAGTGGGCGGTCCTCGCCCTCCGGTACTACCTGCTGGGGCGCCCTTTCACCCTCTGTTTGGACCACGCGCCCCTCCAGTGGCTCCACCGCATGAAAGATGCCAACGCGCGGATCACCCGTTGGTATCTGGCACTCCAACCCTTTAATTTCAAGGTGGTCCACAGGCTGGGGGCGCAGATGGTCGTGGCGGACTTCCTCTCCCGCCAAGGGGGGGGGGGGGGGGGGGAGTCGGCTGCAGGCCGGATGGCCACCCGGCCTGAGTCAGGCGGTGGGGGTATGTGGCAGCGGGAGCGTGGTCAAGCACCGGTCTGTGACAGGAGGGCGGAGTCAGGGAAGGTGAGTGGCAGATTCACTACACCTGAGAGCAATTAACCTGTGTTTGTGTCTTCCCAGTGACCGCGCCCTACTTAAGGAGGGAGAGCGAGAGCAGAGGGGCTCTTGCTGAACCAGAAGCTGAATGTGTGTGTGTGTGTGTCTGAAAAGTGCACATAATTATTAAGCTGAAAAGTGTGGTAATAAAACGACCTGTCAAACCTGATCTCTGTCCTGCCGTCCTCTGTGCTCCACCCAAGAACACTGAACCGCTACAACATGTTAACAAGCTGATGTAGATGTGGCTTTTCATACTAAGAAATTTGAGAAATTTTAACTTTTCATGTTTCCATGGAAACAATTTCAGACTTAGTCTCTCAGGTTAGTCTTAGGGGTAGGTTTTGGTTCCAGAGCAGAACTTAAAAACTATGAGTGGTGTGGTCTTGAAAGTTGGTATATGTGTTGATTAAGTCATGTATATGTGCCTTTTGATACTAAGAAATGTGAGAAATGTTAATTTTTAGCTCACCTGGACCAAAGGTCTGCTGGGCTTATGCCATGGGCTGCTGAGGTCAGTGTAAAGAGGTCGGGTTGGGTTCCTGCAGCAGAACTTGAAAAATGTGACAAATAATATAATATCTTGAAACTTGGTATATAGTTGGTATATAGGGCGGGGGATATAGATGACTCTGTCTTCTTGTTGTAATTTCGAAACACAGTTTGTGGTTAAGTGTGTCATTTTTGCCTCTGAGAAATTTCTGGGAAAATTGATAATTAGCCTTAATGTCATAAAGAAGAAATGTGCACAGAGAAGTGGTACTTTCTTTCCTTCAAGTCGTTATGAATGGCCTGTATTCCAGAGAAGAAGAAGGGGGGGGGGGGGGGAACGGTCTGATGCATGCAGGCACAGAGCCAGCTGGAAAGTCAAGGAGTCAGGTTTTAAGATAAACAGCAATAAGCCAGCTTTTCCTCTGGCTGCCGTAATTGTATTTACCTCAGTGTCACATTAGCTTTGAGCCTCGGCCCAGGCCTGGGTTCGGTTTGCTTTGGAAGCCTAGGGGTGACTTCTATACATGTGTGTGCACACGCTCTCTCTCACACACACACACACACACACACAAAATGAATAGAGTCCCTGGATCCGAGGCACTGAACCCATGTAAATCCACATACCACATTTATTTTAAAATAATGCGAAAGTACGTACTTTACAAACACAGTCTATAAAATCATACAGATCCAGGTCAAGAGCTTTAGTTCATGTTACAAAATCAGGGGAAATTTGATCTCCATTACTTTGGTGCCAGACAGACCGGTTGGAGCGTTTCAGAAACTGCTGATCTGTAGTTTTCACCCACAGCAGTCTCCAGAGTTTATACCGAATGGTGTGGAAAACAAAAAACATCCCGTTCTGCCGGTTTGTTGCGAGAGTTCAGAGGACAGCTGCCTGAATTGTTTTAAACAGACAGGAAGTTTAGGGAAACTCAGATAATCACTCTTTACAACCATGCTGAACAGAAAAGCATCTCAGAACGCATCAGATCCCGAGGTGAATGAACTACAAGTGCAGAAGACCACATCGCGTTCCACTCACGCCAGCCGGGAGCAGGAACCTGACCGCGTCCTCAGGGTGATCGGATCACAAGCGGACAGCGTTAAGTACAGGTGTGAATGAGGTACAATAGAAGACATAATGAAGCGCATTCAGAGACGGAGCTTACTTTACGTTACCTTAATGATTTTATAGCACAGAATAAGAAATTACAATTGTACAATAAATAATAAAATAAATAAATACAAATAAATAAATTAATAATAATACAAATAATAAGTGCTAATGGGAGCCTGGAAGCAGGAATAAACTTCCCTTAGGCTACAAAAAAAGAAAAAAGAAAAAGATAAACAAATAATTAATAGTATTATTTAAAATAATAATAATAATAATAAATTATTTATATATATATATATATATAACATTTTTTTTCAGTCCACCAGATTTTCATATCAGATGCTCAGATGATGGATTTTGAGTTCTGCTGCATTACACTACAAAGTCTCCGTATACAGGAAATACAAACTAAAGTGAAACTGGACCGAGGGAAGTTACTGTAAATCTGACATGAAATCACGAGCACGCAACCATTTTCCAGGCACTGACTACAGACGATACAGAACCTTGTGAATCCATCAGGAGGCAACTTTGACTGTAGATTATTGGTGAATTTCCCAGATTTGTTGAGCAACAGACCACAAAATGCTGCTTGGAAGGTCAAGAAAACACGTAGTGAACTATCAGTGACACCATGTTGCGCAAAAACTGCGCTCGCATGATCAACGCATTTTCACCACAAAATGTCATTCGCTGATTTTTATGGCAGAACGAAGATCTGTATAAATGGAGGACATGAGTGTGCAAATGAAACGTAAAAGACCGACTACAGTAACGGAAAGCGAGAAGAAAAGACGTTATGTTATATACGAAGGAAAGGAAACGCAGGACCAAACTAATAAATATGGGCGCTCAGCGAGCACCTCGGTGTGATCAGCTGTTCGTTTAGCGACAGAATGATGGAACTGTCAGTGCACGCTCAAAGGTAAACCTGTAGATGGCAGTAATGCAACACTGTGGATGCCAGCTGCCGTAAAACCCAAAAGAAGAAGAAGGTAAACCTGCGCATGTGCACACGGACTTCCTCTGTCTGCTTGACTGCACAAAGCGAGCGATTTCATGCACATTATTTGCTTTAATCCCTTCAAATTAAATAACTTCCCAGCCACAGAATGGCCTGATATTTTGTGAGATATTACAGAAATAAACAGATATCACAATCACCACATTTGAGATGGAACTAAATTTCACCGATTTTATGAAATCGAAAGGCCGTCTAGTTTAAAAGTTTGCACGTGGAAGTATGGAGAGCCAGAAATATTGCAACCTTCAGATCCTGAAGCTTATGGCTAGAAAAGTGTACAAACAATATCAAGTGCTCTATATATTTAATTAATTTATTAATTGAATTTTAAAAAATTTCAACTTTTTTTTGTCATTATCATATTCTTTTTCATATTATTTATTATAATGTCTTACTAACTGTTTACTTAAGTGTAGTTTTAAATTATATATATATATATATATATATATATATATATATATATATATATATATATATAATCATCTTTTCCAGAACCCTCCTGATAATCATACTGTATGACATAGGTCTTCTGAATAAAGACCTGTTCTGTATAGAAGTCCAGCTGTTGGTGGAGAAAGAGACAAATATAAAAAATTTAAATCAACCAGTAACCAATTAAAATGAGTCCATTAAGCTTCCCAAAGCCAAATCTTTTCATCCTACTTTTCATGCTAAACACAAGCTGCTGTACATGTTATAAATAAACCTACACTTTATTTCAGAACTTCACGACTTATTATGTTAGATTTGTAAACCAATTCATACCTTTCTGTGTGTTACTAATGTCTAAGAAAATCTAAACTCCATCTCTGATTGGCTACTCTACTACGAGGCTATCAGCTCATATACTGTGAGTAGAGAAAAACAAAATGGCAGAACGTGTTGCTGAACCAACCGAGGACAAAATAAAAATTTTACTTTAAAACAAAACCCCCAAAATTGTTATCAAGTATTTGAAAAAAAAACAGAAATAGCTAAAAGAATATAGTTTTTTGTTTTGTTTTCCCCCAAGTATCACCTGTTCCACACTCCAGCCCAGTTGGTGGCGGTAATGCACTTTTAAGCTGGTTTGCCAACCACCAAAAAAACCCGGAAGAAGAAGAAAAAGAAGAAAACCCCAAAAAGTACCAAAAAAAGCAACAAAATATGGAACAAAAGTGTTTGATGGTAAGAATGTATCTTTTTTTTTTTTCAAGAATTATTATTATTATTATTATTATTATTATTATTATTATTATCTCATCTCATCTCATTATCTCTAGCCACTTTATCCTTCTACAGGGTCTCAGGCAAGTTGGAGCCTATCCCAGTTGACTACGGGCGAAAGGCGGGGTACACCCTAGACAAGTCGCCAGGTCATCACAGGGCTGACACATAGACACAGACAACCATTCACACTCACATTCACACCTACGCTCAATTTAGAGTCACCAGTTAACCTAACCTGCATGTCTTTGGACTGTGGGGGAAACCGGAGCACCCGGAGGAAACCCACGCGGACACGGGGAGAACATGCAAACTCTGCACAGAAAGGCCCTCGCCGGCCCCAGGGCTTGAACCCAGGACCTTCTTGCTGTGAGGCGACAGCGCTAATCATTACACCACCGTGCCGCCTATTATTATTATTATTATTATTATTATTATCGCATTTTTCACAAATTGCTCCTGTCATTTCTCTGGTTTGTTTACATTCTAAGCGGAAATTATTTTGTCGGACGTTTCGTATAAAGTTTTTATTTATCGAATTTGCAAAAAAAAATAAAAATAAAAATGCTTTGTTTCTCAAAATCCAGAGAATGTGGATAGAATAAAACAGTTATTCCAGTCAATCTCATCGTACATGTCTTATAGACAACTCTGTGCTATGCACCTCGTCAGCTATCATCTCATGTATGACTCGATTTCGTGGAATAACTGTTAAATATGTGCGTGTTTTTTATCATTATTCAATGAAAATCTGGGTGGCACGGTGGTGTAGTGGTTTGCGCTGTCGCCTCACAGCAAGAAGGTCCTGGGTTCGAGCCCCATGGCCGGCGAGGGCCTTTCTGTGTGGAGTTTGCATGTTCTCCCCGTGTCTGCGTGGGTTTCCTCCGGGTGCTCCGGTTTCCCCCACAGTCCAAAGACATGCAGGTTAGGTTAACTGGCGACTCTAAATTGAGCGTAGGTGTGAATGTGAGTGTGAATGGTTGTCTGTGTCTATGTGTCAGCCCTGTGATGACCTGGCGACTTGTCCAGGGTGTACCCCGCCTTTCGCCCGTAGTCAGCTGGGATAGGCTCCAGCTTGCCTGCGACCCTGTAGAACAGGATAAAGCGGCTAGAGATAATGAGATGAGATGAAAATCTTACAGGCATCTATAAAACTATTCTACATTTGTTGCAGCAACAAATAACAACAGAGCTGGGGTTTTTTTCCAGTCCTTTCTAGCGTTTGTGAGGGAATATCAGTATGGTTCACATTTAATAAACAACAACAAAAAAAACCTTTCCTGATTTAGGCCACACCCACTTCCAGTTGGTTCAACTCCAAATCCAGAGAGTTAAACAGATCCAGATCCAGATCGCAGTGTTGAGTTACACTCCTTTCATATGGCTTCTTTTTTTGTTGTTGATTTCTGTTTAAATTCACTGCATTTTAAGTCAATTTCAGCTGAGCCCTCAAGGCCTTCGGGAAAGCTCGGATGTCGATTGGGGTCTATTTTTGCTTTGCTGAACCATATGAAAATATGTTCTTGCCCTAAAAAAAATAAAAAATCTGCTGCTTACAGGCTGTGATTATCTCCACTGGGCTTCAGGAATTGGAAACCATATTTACGTCACAATGGTCATGGTTTAATGTAACTTAACCAGACTCATCCGTGCTGGCAGCTCAATAAGGACACGTTTAACCCCAGCAGCTCGACGGAAAAGGGGAGAGAAGTGAAAAATATGTGGGGATGCTTATAAATGTATTTATTTACACAAACAAATGAGGGGCGGCACGGTGTTGTAGTGGTTAGCGCTGTCGCCTCACAATAAGAAGGTCCGGGTTCGAGCCCCGTGGCCGGCGAGGGCCTTTCTGTGCGGAGTTTGCATGTTCTCCCCGTGTCCGCGTGGGTTTCCTCCGGGTGCTCCGGTTTCCCCCACAGTCCAAAGACATGCAGGTTAGGTTAACTGGTGACTCTAAATTGACCGTAGGTGTGAATGTGAGTGTGAATGGTTGTCTGTGTCTATGTGTCAGCCCTGTGATGACCTGGCGACTTGTCCAGGGTGTACCCCGCCTTTCGCCCGTAGTCAGCTGGGATAGGCTCCAGCTTGCCTGCGACCCTGTAGAAGGATAAAGCGGCTAGAGATAATGAGATGAGATGAGACAAACAAATGAACAAATCCTGTACACAGTGTGTATACGGTACATTTAACCATTTACGGGGCTCATAATGCAAGTCATTGAAAGTTTTGACCCAAAATCGAACCCAAAATATTATTTTAAACGGAGCTTTGGGAAATCTCAGATATACAGGGTCCTTCATGGACGTTTTTTTTTTTCTTCCCTAAATCCAAATGCACAAAAAATTCCATTCAATCTGACCGAAAGCACATGCAGAAAGAAACCTTAGCTGGATTCCTCGTATGCCCACGCAGCTCTTGGGAGATGTGGTGCTCTCGAGTCGGGGTCCGGTTCTGACCTTTTGCTGTCATGGCACTGTTTGCATAAGGAACTCAGCAGGCCATGTGGATCGTGTAACAGCTTCACGTTGATGCGTATCTGTAGCCAACCAGGAAATGACTTGCACTAATGCACCGTGTGTGTGTGTGTTGCTGTGAAGGAAAAATATAACGTGTCACTCTGGGCATGGAGATCAAAAACTGGGTCTTTTTCTAAACCTGGGGAGAACCTTGGGAAAGCTGGGGTGTGGTTTGATGATGAGGTTGGACAGCTGAGATTCATGTTGTCACAAAAATAACCTTGTAGCATGTTATAACCATTGAAACCGTGGAAATGATCGCATTTTTCCATTTTAATAGTATTTTCAGTTTTATTGTAAAGAATAATACACAAGCATGGGCGGCACGGTGGTGTAGTGGTTAGCGCTGTCGCCTCACAGCAAGAAGGTCCGGGTTCGAGCCCCGTGGCCGGCGAGGGCCTTTCTGTGTGGAGTTTGCATGTTCTCCCCGTGTCTGCGTGGGTTTCCTCCGGGTGCTCCGGTTTCCCCCACAGTCCAAAGACATGCAGGTTAGGTTAACTGGTGACTCTAATGGCCCTTTTCCACTACCCTTTTTCAGCTCGCTTCAGCTCACTTCAGCCCGACACGGCTCGCGTTTCGACTACCTCAGAGCGGCGCGACTCAGCTCACTTCAGCCCTACTCAGCACCCAAAACTCGCACGGTTTTGGAGTGGGGTTGAAGCGAGCCAAACCGAGCTGAGTGGGGCTAGGGGCGTGAGGAGACACTCCCCTGTGCACTGATTGATGAGGAGGAGTGTCCTCACACGCCCACACACGCCCCGCGAGCACGCTGGGATCTGTAAACACCGTAAACCCGGAAGAAGAAGAATTACGAGAATTTCTGAAGCCTTATGCGCCTCGCCTCATCTATACGCTCTTGCCAGTATCTGTTGGCGTTGTCAGTGACAACAAGCCACAGCACCAAGACCAGCAATACTAACGACTCCATGTCCTCCATGTTTATTGTTTACTATCCGGGTCGTGAGACTACCACTTAAAAGGTCACTGATGTCACTGTTTGCGCCGCCTAGCGACATCACGTGACGTCCACCCAGTTTCGCTAACTCCACCCAATGTGTCCACCCACTTCCAGCCAGCACGGTTCAGCGCGGTTGTAGTCGAAATGCAACTCCAACAGCCCCGCTCAGCTCGACTCAGCCTAACTCAGCACCGCACGGCTCAGCCCGACTCAGCCGCGTTGGTAGTGGAAAAGCGTCATAAATCGACCGTAGGTGTGAATGTGAGTGTAAATGATTGTCTGTGTCTATGTGTCAGCCCTGTGATGACCTGGCGACTTGTCCAGCTTGCCTGCGACCCTGTAGAACAGGATAAAGCGGCTAGAGATAATGAGATGAGATAAACAAATCGAGCTAAAAACCGGTCTATATGTTTGTCCTTTACAAAAAAGCTGCATGTTGAATTTGTTCTTAACGATATAACCATTAAAGCGATGAAAACGGACGGGACTATTTTTTGTCAGGGAGGCCGCTGTATCTCCATCGTGCGTGATGTCATTTTCCGCCAGCACAGCGGAGGTGTACAAGCGCATGCTATCAAATCAAATATACTTTATTGGTCCACAGACGTGGAAATTTATCTTTGGCTCCACAGTTAATTGTTACAAAAAAACCCCACACAAATAATTAATAAACATTGCACAGACACGATACAGAAGAAGCCTAGTACACAAATATGGATGTTTTATGCCTATTTTGAGTTTAGAAGTGTTATTGCAGTTGGTATGAATGATTTTTTGTAGATGTTTTTGGTTGCAGTTGCAGCTCTAAAACGTCTTCCTGAGGGCAATTTCATAAACTCTCTGAACAGGGGATGTATACAGTCAGACACAATTTCTTGGGCTTTTTGTTTGACCTGCGTCTCATAGCTGTGACCCAGCTGTTTCTGGCCTCTTCCAATAATTTTACTTGCCATGCTAACAATTCTTGTTAGTCTATTCCTGTTCTTAGCCCCAAGGTTCCTATACCATGTATGCATATTCAAAGTCAAAACACTTTCCACAAGGCTTCTGTATACTGTCTCTAGAATGGACTTGCTAACCCCATATGAATCTAACTTCCTGATTAGATACATTCATTGCATTGCTTTTTTAAAAATACACTCAGTGTTCATTGTAAAACTTAGAGTGCAATAAAAAAAAGTTCCCAAATATTTGAATTCCTCTACTTTCTCTACAAGCTGTGCATTAATAATAACAGGTGAATCCTGGAAGATGTTGTTAGATCTTGCAATGACAAGTTCCTTGGTCTTTGTCTCATTAATGAGAAGGCTACTGTCATGACACCATTTTGTAAGCTCCTCAGTATATTGGAAATAGGTGAAAGAAGAAGAAAGCACAACTTTATTCATCACACACTTGTGAAATTTCCTCTCTGCACACACATGCACAATGAGCACACACGCACACATACCCAGAGCAGTGGGCAGCCATGCTAACAGCGCCCGGGGAGCAGTTGGGAGTTAGGTGCCTCGCTCAAGGGCACCTCAGCCCAAAGCCGTCCCATATTAACCTAACCTGCATGTCTTTGGACTATGGGGGAAACCGGAGCACCCGGAGGAAACCCACGGGGAGAACATGCAAACTCCGTACAGAAAAGCCCTCACTGGCCGCTGCGTTCAAACCCAGAACCTTCTTGCTGTGAGGTGACCGTGCTAACCACTACACCACCGTGCTTCCCGCCTGCATGTAAGGCTAACCAGGTGGATTGATTGACTGCATTTTTCCCTGCCTGCATAAGGCTAACCAGTGCCATATCATCAGCATATTTGTATAAATGACAGGTAGAATTCATAATTTGCCTTTCATTAGTATATAAAGAGAACAAAACAGGTGACAACACACAGCCTTGGGGCACCCCTGAATTTAGTATAACAGTGTCTGAGGAGAAGCCACTATACGTCACTCTCTGCGGGCAGTCTGTAAGGAATTCCTTAATCCACTGTACAATGTAGCTGTAGTATTAGTATTAATATCACAGAGTCTTTTAATGTGTTTCTGCATGCAATTAAAAGCTGAGCTAAAATCAATGAATAATATTCTGGCATAACTCTTAGGCTGTTGCAGGTGTTTACAGACAGTGTTCATCAGTGTCAGTGTTGCGTCACCAGTACCCCGACCCTTCTTGTACGCAAACTGGAGTGGGTCAAAATCTCATCTCATTATCTGTAGCCGCTTTATCCTGTTCTACAGGGTCGCAGGCAAGCTGGAGCCTATCCCAGCTGATTACGGGTGAAAGGCGGGGTACACCCTGGACAAGTCACCAGGTCATCACAGGGCTGATACATAGACACCCATTCACACTCACACCTACGGTCAATTTAGAGTCACCAGTTAACCTAACCTGCAGGTCTTTGGACTGTGGGGGAAACCGGAGCATCCGGAAGAAACCCACGGGGAGAACATGCAAACTCCACACAGAAAGGTCCTCGCCGGCCACGGGGCTCGAACCCGGACCTTCTTGCTGCGAGGCGACAGCGCTAACCACTACACCACCGTGCCGCCCTGGGTCAAAATACTCGAATATAGTATAATATTATGGTCTAATGTGACTTCTCGGTCAATTTGTTTGCATTTCTTGACAAAAATGCAGTATTACAGGAAGCAGGAATGCAAAAGATTTATGCAGAAAGTTAATTCGTTTCTATTCACCTTTCTTCCATCAACACACTTTAATTATTTGTTTAATTATTTAATTATGCACCGCTCCTCGTTGTGTGATGAAATTGATTTCACAAAGGAAAACCTGAAGAGGACCGAGGGAAGTAAAAACAGAGTTGCATGGTTTGAGAATGGTTTGAGTTTTTCATGCTTTTATGATTAAATCACATTGAAAATGGAGGACTTTCGATATTGTAGGCACTGTTGCGGTCGAGTCACTCAACCTTGAGTCCGAGTCCAGTCTCGAGTCCCCAGTGGTCAAGTCCGAGTCATTAAAACAATTTTCGAGTCGAGTCCGAATCAAGTCTACTATTGATCCGAGTTGAGTCCGAGAACAAGACTCCAACTGCACCATTTGACGGCGGCTGTTTTAGTGCCATTAACATTAGTTTGTTCCTGAACATGGCGTATGAACAGGTGAATGTGCTTCTCTTTGTCAGGGAGTGTGCAGTATTCTGTCAGAGATGGTTGGGAGATGGATGTAAGTGCAAGAGGGTGTGTTTATTTATACAAGTGAAGACGGTAAACAATCCAGAACGGCAGGCAAAATAGTAAAACGGTGAAACAGGCAATAGGTTGAGTGAGGCGCAAACAGGCGATCGTAGACTCGGCAGAATCAAAGACGAGAAGCAGGAAATCAGGGATCAGGAAATCAAACAAAGAAATAAGGCTCAGTAATGTGTCAGCAATGCAACTCAATACTTCGCAAAGTAAGTGTGTTTTCACAGTTTTTATATCGGCGCACTGATTGTGCCTTAATCCTGTGCAGGTGTGAGTCGTTTACGGCGCGCGCGTGAGAGTCTGCTTGGTGCGTGCGCTGTCCGGAGTGCGCCCAAGAGTCTATCTGATGCACGCACCAAGGCACACAGGTGTGACACTCTTGCACAAAATTAGTACAAAATTAATGTAGATATAAATATCTTATGCCAATTATTATGGCATGTTACAAAAAATAAAGAAAAAATCCAATCCAAGTCCTTGTCTCCAATTTATGAGTCCGAATGCAGTTAATGCACAAGTCCGAGTCATCAGTGCTCAAGTCCAAGTCGGGTCACGAGTCCTTAAAATTAGGACATGAGTCAGATTTTGACTGTAGGTTAAAATATCCACAAGTCAAAGGGGAAGTGATAATGTTTCATACCGCAAACTGACCTCTTTCAGGAAAATATGAACCATTTGGAAAAGGTGAAGATTGTCGCCATTAATTCAATTAAAGACCCATCAGACAGCCTCGAGCTCACACCAGCCCCAAGATCGATGAGAACCTCCCCAGGGCATTGCCACATTTTCCGTATTGTGTTCAGATTCCAGATGCGCTCAGGCTCAGCTTTGCAGAACCTCCCAGTTTAATGACAGGTAACAAAATCGTTTGAGTTGTTAAATAGGGATCCACCCAATTTTAATGACAGCTTGAAAAAAGTGACGAGAAACACGCAGTTGTGACTAATGCTTTTGTCCTGTCGGAAAGCTCTCACAGATTCTTGAAGTCCGCACCAATCTGTACAGATGATTGGGTTAAAATAAAGCAATTAAATCCGATTCAGCTCACGGCTGAACACAACATGACTCAGGGTTACGACTGATGCTGTGGTTAAGGTTTAGGGCTGTGTTTCTATGTGTTGAGGTTAGGGAGGGGAATGAGTAGAGAAACCTGTCAGAAAAGAATGTTTAAAAGGACAACCCCAATTCCAAAAAAGTTGGGACACTGTGTAAAACATAAATAAAAACAGAATGTGAAGATTTGCAAATCATGGAAACACTATATTTCATTGAAAATAGTACAAAGACAACATATCAAATGTTGAAACTGAGAAATTTTATTGTTTTTTGAAAAATATATGCTCATTTAGAATTTGATGTCAGCAACACGTTTCAGAAAAGTTGGGGCAGGGGCAACAAAAGACTGAAAAAGTTGTGCAATGCTAAAAAAAACTAATTTGGTTAATTGCCAACAGGTCACTTACTGTACATGAGTGGCGAAGTCTCTCAGAAGTAAAGATGGGGAGGGGTTCACCGCTCTGTGAAAGACTGCATGGGCAAACAGTGCAACAATTTACAAATAACGTTCCTCAATGTAAAATTGCAAAGAATTTGTGGATCACATCATCTCTGGTCCATAATATCATTAAAAGATTCAGAGAATCTGGAGAAATCTCTGTATGCAAGAGACAAGGCTGAAAACTGACACTGGATGCCTGTGATCTTCAGGCCCTCAGGAGACACTGCATTAAAAGCAGACATGTGTCTGTAGTGGAAATCACTGTATGGGCTCAGGAACACTTCAGAAAACCATCATCTGTGAAAACACTTCATTACCGCATCCACAAATGCAAGTTAAAACCAGATATAAACAATACCCAGAAACACCACCACCTTCTCTGGGCCCGAGCTCTTTTAGGATGGTCTGAGGCAAAGTGGAAAACTGTCCCGAGGTCTGATGAATCAAAAGTAGAAATTGTTTTTAGAAATCATGGACACCACGTCCTCCCGGCTAAAGAGGAGAGGGACCATCTGGCTTATCAGTGCACAGTTCAAAAGCCAGCATCTGTGATGGTATGAGGGGGCATTAGTGCACATGATTACTAATGTATGAGGGGGCATTAGTGCACACCGTGCTAACCACATGGCGGCACGGTGGTGTAGTGGTTAGCACGGTCACCTCACAGCAAGAAGGTTCCGGGTTCGAACCCAGCGGCCGGCGAGGACCTTTCTGTGTGGAGTTTGCATATTCTCCCCGTGTCTGCATGGGTTTCCTCCGGGTGCTCCGGTTTCCCCCACAATCCAAAGACATGCAGTTAGGTTGACGTGGGGTGGCCTTGGGCTGAGGTGCCCTTGAGCAAGGTACCGAACCCCTGACTGCTCCCCAGGCGCTCTGGGCTGCCCACTGCTTTGGGTGTGTGTGTGCATGTGTTCACTGCTTCAGATGGGTTAAATGCAGAGGATGAATTTCACTGTGCTTGAAGTGTGCATGTGACGAATAATGAATAAAGGTTTCTTCATGACATGGGTAGCTTGTACATCTGGGAAGGCATCATTAAGGCTGAATGATATATACACATTTCAGAGCAATATGCTACCATCCAGACAAAATCTTTTTCAGGGAAGGCCTTCCTTCTTTCAGTAAGATAAACCGCTTTCTGCACATATTGAAACTGCAAGGCTCCACAGTAAAAGAGTCCAGGTGCTAAACTGGCCTGCCTGCAGTCCAGACCTATCTCCCATTTAAAACATTTGGCGCATTATGAAGCACAAAATATGACAAAGGAGACCCCGAACTGTTGAGCGACTGAAATTGTATGTCATGCAAGAATGGGACAACATTTCTCTTTCAAAACTACAGCAATTGGGCTCCTCAGTTCCCAAACGTTGACAGAGAGTTGTTAAAAGTAGACGTGATGCAGCATAGAGGTAAACATGCCCCTGTCCCAACTTTTTTGAAATGTCTTACTGACATCAAATTCAAAATGTGCACATATTTTTCAAAAAACAATAACATTTCTGACTTTCAACCTTTGATATGTTGCTTTTGTACTATTTTCCATGAAATCCGGAGTTTCTATGATTTGCAAATTATCGCATTCTGTTTTTATTTACAGTTTACACAGCGTCCCAACTTTTTTGGAATCGGGGTTAGAAAATAGAGTTTGAAAATACCTGAAATTTCATCTTGAATGATCTAGGGCTGGGAGAACCATGTTTGCTTGTATTGTAGAACAAGACACACCCCCTGGGGTGGGACAAATGCATTCTAGAGCGCATTTAACTGGACGAACTCATAACTAGTACAGGATGAGTCATCAAAATATGTAGAAGCATTATATATTGATGCTATATACTGTCATATCACAGTCATACCACCGAGAAAACGTGACAAAAAGCTTGTTTTGATTTCATGGGCTTCTTTAAGCCTAAGACCAAGTCTGAATGAAGAATTCCAGGGATGAATGTCTTCATCTCAAAGTCAATAACTCACTCCAGAGCTGCATTCACTATCTTAATGTTCAACAAACATGTAGCGATGTTTGTTATTTCTTGTGAACGTGTCGTGTCCTTCATCAGCTAATTTGTCAAGCAAGTCGCACCATTAATCAGGATTTTCTGCTTGACCCAACACTTTATACATTTCTGCTTTCAAGCAAGCTTTTAATGTGGTCTTGTGGAAAAGGAAATGTGAAGTGAATTACCAAATTAGATGTGAAGAACAATAACGTTGTAGTAGAGCACAGCTCGAGGGCTTTTATTGGCTTGGATCAGTCATCGCCTCCTCAATATTTACATGACTGAGGGAAGGGGGGCATGGGGTGGGAAGTCATGAAGCCCAAGAGAAGTGTGTGTGAGAATGTGTGGGACGGAAGAACCGCCATCGTAACACGCTCTCACAGTGTAGCACGTTAGCGTTAGCCAAGGCTTTTCACAGAGCCGAATCCCCAGACCAATAAAAACAATGGTGAGAAGCAGAAAAATAAATGTTGCAGTTGTTTCCTCTAGAATGAGGTGGGGTAAAAAGGGCAACACTGCTCGCTCGGGGGAACGGAAAAGGAAAAGAACACTCAGGAGGGAGAAAAAAACCTCTGGTGAAAATAACATCTTGTTTTAACACCACAGTGAGAAACTGAGTACTGAATGTTATGAATTGTATCCCGTGTTGGACCTTCACTCACTTCAAATATAATCATCACAGTGTGCTCGCTAGCATTAAAGTGACCCATTAGAAAGAAGATTTGAATTCATTTAATAATAATGTAGGAGTGAAACACTTAGCGGAGTACTATTAGTGGAAAATTATCAATGACTGGATGGTGTAATGCGACCCTGACGTATTTGTTATTGGATTAATTTCCCATAACAGCACATCCTGAAGTGTTTTTCACTCTGGTCAAGAACAACACATTATACTTTTATCCATTTATAGTGGCATTTAATGTTCATGGGAGGCACGGTGGTGTAGAGGTTAGCGCTGTCGCTTCACAGCAAGAAGGTCCGGGTTCGAGCCCCGGGGCCGGCGAGGGCCTTTCTGTGTGGAGTTTGCATGTTCTCCCCGTGTCCGCGTGGGTTTCCTCCGGGTGCTCCGGTTTCCCCCACAGTCCAAAGACATGCAGGTTAGGTTAACTGGTGACTCTAAATTGAGCGTAGGTGTGAATGTGAGTGTGAATGGTTGTCTGTGTCTATGTGTCAGCCCTGTGATGACCTGGCGACTTGTCCAGGGTGTACCCCGCCTTTCGCCCGTAGTCAGCTGGGATAGGCTCCAGCTTGCCTGCGACCCTGTAGAACAGGATAAAGCGGCTACAGATAATGAGATGAGATTTAAGGTTCATTATTTCACCCGCTATGGAGTAAGCGGGGCGAGGTATTGTTTTCGGTCGGGCTTCTTTATTTCTTTGTTTTTTTGTTAGCAACATTACAGGAAAACGTCTGGACCAATCTTCATGAAACTTTCGGGACAGATGGGCATTGGTTTCAAATTGAACCTCCAACATTTTGAGGGCCATCTGGTCAAGGTCAAGTTCATGGTGACCAAAAAGGTAAAAAAAAAAAAAAGCTCTGAGCTCAGACTGCAGGAATGCTGCCTCGGAAAGACTCATCTCACAAACACGCTGATTGGATCAGTACCTCCCTCATTTGCATACACTGTGCTGTCATTGGATGGTTTCTTGGTCATTTACATACGCAAAGGAAGGGGTTTTGGCCACACCCACTTTTAAACCCCATTGATAAAAACTTCCCTGCTCTGTTGATTTATTATTATAAATTATAAATAAATGGACCAGAAATGGCTTTCAGACATGTTTATGCTTATTACGGAGGGAAAGTGCGTTCCACTGAGCTCTAGCGCCGGGCCATTTCTGGGAAATAAGAGTTCGGGTCATGGCGACAGCGTGTGTATGTCAGGCTCGGTTCGGAGGTTTCAGTTTTGAAAACTGTAAGAGGTACGAGTAGAATAATATAAAGTACAAACACTTGGTTTATTTTACTTCTGTGATTTTTAAATTGTTCATTTTTGGATTACGCTTCATTTTTTTGGCTACTGCCTCATAGAGTAAATATATATATATGCTATATTTACTGTATGGACATGGGATCAGAAAACTATTTTATTTATAAGCAGTAGCCACATGGACCCATAGGGGACCGATTTTTTTTCACGATATCTTCCTTCATATTCATCATAAGTGCTACCGGGCGAGGTTTGTTTTGCCTGGTGACACTTGTTTAGTTTTAAACTCCCTCATGAAGATAGTACAACAAAAAATTGCGGCTTACTAAAAAACAAAAAAAAAACAGTATTCTGGGAGAGAAAACTTAACATTACAGCTTTACTTCTGATTTCTTCAAAGCACTGACGCTGGAGATGCCTTCCATACATGATGATAAATAAATATCTCCTCAAAAAAAATTTGCATGCATTTTTAATCCATTTATTAGGAGTGGTAGCACCAAATTGCCAACCAATCCTCTTTAACATTAAATTAAATTAGATCAGTTTGTATGAAACAACACTGGACCCAGTAGTCCACCCTGGGGAATCACATACATTCAAGCGTAGCATAATTAGATATTAAATATCCCCAAAACATTACATATATCAATAGAGATACTATAAGTATTTACATCATTTTTATAACACTATAGGTACACTACCGTTCAAAAGTTTGGGGTCACTTTGAAATTTCCTTATTTTTGAAAGAAAAGCACTGTTCTTTTCAATGAAGATCACTTTAAACTAATCAGAAATCCACTCTATACATTGCTAATGTGGTAAATGACTATTCTAGCTGCAAATGTCTGGTTTTTGGTGCAATATCTCCATAGGTGTATAGAGGCCCATTTCCAGCAACTCTCACTCCAGTGTTCTAATGGTACAATGTGTTTGCTCATTGCCTCAGAAGGCTAATGGATGATTAGAAAACCCTTGTACAATCATGTTAGCACAGCTGAAAACAGTTGAGCTCTTTAGAGAAGCTATAAAACTGACCTTCCTTTGAGCAGATGGAGTTTCTGGAGCATCACATTTGTGGGGTCGATTAAATGCTCAAAATGGCCAGAAAAATGTCTTGACTATATTTTCTATTCATTTTACAACTTATGGTGGCAAATAAAAGTGTGACTTTTCATGGAAAACACAAAATTGTCTGGGTGACCCCAAACTTTTGAACGGTAGTGTAGGTCCTAAAACACCATTATGATGTACACATGTAGTGAGCATACACTCACTGCCCACTTTAATAGGAACCTGTTCTTGATTCTAAGATCCCTGTTCTTGGCTGCAGGACTGGAATCCAATGTGTTCTTCTGCTGTTGCATGCTGAGATGCTTTTCTGCTCAGCATGGTTGTAAAGAGTGATTATATGAGTTACTATATCCTTCCTGGCCAAAAAGCTCGAACCAATCTGACCATTTTCCTCTGACCTCTCTTATCAACAAGGCATTTGTTTCCACCCACAGAACTGTCGTTCATTCAATGTTCTTTTTTTTTTGTTTTCTGCACCATTCTGTGTAAACTCTAGAGACTGTTGTGTGTGAAAACCCCAGGAGATTAGGAGCAGTTTCTGAAATACTCAAACCAGTCCATCTGCCTCAAACCAACACCCATACCACAGTGAAAGAAAGTCACACTTTGAGATCATAGTTTTTCCCATTCTGATGTTTGACATCAACATTAACTGAGGGATGGGTGTTCCTAATAAAGTGGCCATGAGTGTATATTGTGAAGAAGAATAAGAAGCTTTTTGAAATATGCTTGGACCTAATCTCCTGAAAGCGATGTCTATGATTTTTGGAAACCCATCAATAAACACACTCAGCCCCTACATCCAGCCGCCTCTGGCTCCACACGTCCACCATGAATCATCCTTTACTTTACTTTATGTAAATAAATAACAGGCTTAATTTCTTTTGACTGACTTCAGTTTTAATTTAACTGAAGAAAAGGGATAGTCCTACCACCCCAAATATTTTTACAGTATTCACAGATTGTACAATGTACTGTACAATGCATGAAGTTCCCAGAACTCCTTGCTGGTCTCAGAAGGAGTCAGTCAGTCATTCCGCTGCTGATGAAAGCGCCTTAGAGGTGTACAATCAGCGCTTTGTTCATGGCATCAGAGCTCAGGACCACCAGGCAGGCGGGGAACAGGCAGGGCGGAGGGGGGACAAGAGGGCTTTGATGACAGGAGGAGATAAGTGAGTGAAGTTGTGCCACTCAGCGAGTCCAGACACATCAGGTGTGGACGGCACGAGCTGTAGAAATCCAGGTGGGTGACGCACATTCAGCTTCTGCCGCAAGAACAGGAAACAGATATGGTATTACACCGTGTTGGTAAATTCTATAGTCATTTGAGGGGGAAAAAAAACATGAAAGACCTGTTGAGTGGAATGAAAGAAAGTGAAGAAGTTACAGTGCTTAGTTTTTCCAGATTCCTGACAACCAGAAGCAAGAGTTACACTTTTTGCCCAATTTTCAATTGTCCGTCTCAGACAAAAATCTCACAAAAATACTTCTTTGGTCGTGAACCTGAATCAGATCTGAAGTTTTAGAACATCAATGTGCTCACAATATTGGTGACTGGACAAAATTTCCTGAAAATAACAAATTCCAAGGGCCTGTCTACATATATGAATATTTTAATGAAGCTAGTAAAAAAACAACAACAAAAAAACCTCGTCCAAACCAACAGCATTGTTGAAAACATATGCATCCAAATTAAAACGTAAAGACATTTTGAGAACACTCGCATATATTAGCTCATATACCGTGAGTAGAGAAAAACAAAATAGTGGAGCATGTTGCTGAACCAACTGAGGATGAAATACAAACCCTACTCGAAAAAACAAAAAGTGTTATCAAGTATTTAAAAGAAACAGAAATAGCTAAAAGAATATAGTCCCCCCCCCAATATCTCCTGTTCCACACTCCAGCCCAGTCAGTGGCAGTAATGCACCTTCAAGTTGGTTTGCCAGCTGCCAAAAAAAAAACTAAAAATGAAGAACCCCAAAAATACAAAAAAGCAACAAAATATGGAATGAAAGTATTTGATGGTAAGAACATAACTATTTTTATTTTTCAATAATAATAATTATTATTACTATCACATTTTTCACAAACTGCTCCTGTCATTTCACTGGTTTGTTTACAGTCTAAGCGGAAATGATTTTGTCGGACGTTTTGTATCAAGTTTTTATTTATCGAATTTGCAAAAAATAACAATAAAAATGCTCCATCTCTCAAAATCCAGTGAATGTGGATAGAATAAAACAGTTATTCGACTCAATCTCGTTGTACATCGTTTATAGCCAACTCGGGGCTGCGTGCCTCGCCGGCTATCAGCTCATGTACGACTCGATTTCGTGGAATAACTGTTAAAGGAGAACTGAAGGCAAATTTTTATCAAAATTCTACAACCCCGATTCCAAATAAGTTGGGACAAAGTACAAATTATAAATAAAAACGGAATGCAATAATTTACGAATCTCAAAAACTGATATTGTATTCACAATAGAACATAGACAACATATCAAATGTCAAAAGTGAGACATTTTGAAATTTCATGCCAAATATTGGCTCATTTGAAATTTCATGACAGCAACACATCTCAAAAAAGTTGGGACAGGGGCAATAAGAGGCTGGAAAAGTTAAAGGTACAAAAAAGGAACAGCTGGAGGACCAAATTGCAACTCATTAGGTCAATTGGCAATAGGTCATTAACATGACTGGGTATAAAAAGAGCATCTTGGAGTGGCAGCGGCTCTCAGAAGTAAAGATGGGAAGAGGATCACCAATCCCCCTAATTCTGCGCCGACAAATAGTGGAGCAATATCAGAAAGGAGTTCGACAGTGTAAAATTACAAAGAGTTTGAACATATCATCATCTACAGTGCATAATATCATCAAAAGATTCAGAGAATCTGGAAGAATCTCTGTGCGTAAGGGTCAAGGCCGGAAAACCATACTGGGTGCCCGTGATCTTCGGGCCCTTAGACGGCACTGCATCACATACAGGCATGCTTCTGTATTGGAAATCACAAAATGGGCTCAGGAATAATTCCAGAGAACATTATCTGTGAACACAATTCACCGTGCCATCCGCCGTTGCCAGCTAAAACTCTATAGTTCAAAGGAGAAGCCGTATCTAAACATGATCCAGAAGCGCAGACGTCTTCTCTGGGCCAAGGCTCATTTAAAATGGACTGTGGCAAAGTGGAAAACTGTTCTGTGGTCAGACGAATCAAAATTTGAAGTTCTTTATGGAAATCAGGGACGCCGTGTCATTCCGACTAGAGAGGAGAAGGACGACCCAAGTTGTTATCGGCGCTCAGTTCAGAAGCCTGCATCTCTGATGGTATGGGGTTGCATTAGTGCGTGTGGCATGGGCAGCTTACACATCTGGAAAGACACCATCAATGCTGAAAGGTATATCCAGGTTCTAGAGCAACATTATGCTCCCATCCAGACGACGTCTCTTTCAGGGAAGACCTTGCATTTTCCAAAATGACAATGCCAAACCACATACTGCATCAATTACAGCATCATGACTGCGTAGAAGAAGGGTCCGGGTACTGAACTGGCCAGCCTGCAGTCCAGATCTTTCACCCATAGAAATAATTTGGCGCATCATAAAACGGAAGATACGACAAAAAAGACCTAAGACAGTTGAGCAACTAGAATCCTACATTAGACGAGAATGGGTTAACATTCCTATCCCTAAACTTGAGCAACTTGTCTCCTCAGTCCCCAGACGTTTACAGACTGTTGTAAAGAGAAAAGGGGATGTCTCACAGTGGTAAACATGGCCTTGTCCCAACTTTTTTGAGATGTGTTGTTGTCATGAAATTTAAAATCACCTAATTTTTCTCTTTAAATGATACATTTTCTCAGTTTAAACATTTGATATGTCATCTATGTTCTATTCTGAATAAAATATGGAATTTTGAAACTTCCACATCATTGCATTCCGTTTTTATTTACAATTTGTACTTTGTCCCAACTTTTTTGGAATCGGGGTTGTATTTATCTCATTTTATTAAATATAGGAATACATGTTTGATCGCTATTTTGTCACTGCTATAGCAAGTTATGAGTGTTTGAAATATGCTCTGTAATATATCAGTCCATATGTCAAAGCAACGGCCGTAAACGAGATTCGTTGAGACCTGTGCGAGACATCGTAGGACGGAAGTAAAACGTACAGCGGAAATCAAAGCGACCGACATCTGCCAACGTTGTCAAAAGACACGCATGGCCTCTTTTGAACGCTGATGTAATCAAGTTGGAAGTGTTGTTTGTTTTGATAGCAATCAGGAAAGCTTGAAAAAAGTAGGCAGTAATCGTCATTTAAACTCGTTTTTGTGCAATATTTCATTTGGCAAATAGTTTTCAAAATGGCGGTACTGACACCTGGCGGACACTTGACGTTTCGAAGTCTCGCACAAGTCTCGTGAAGATCGCGTGGATAAGCGACGCCTGCCATGGACCAAACGAACTAAATTCAACACGGCTAAAAACCGAATAGGCCGATAAGTATAATATTTAATTGCAATTAGTTGCCAATACAAGTCACGATATAAGGTTACTAAAACTGAAAATGTAATTGAATAACACGTTAATTAAGAAATAAAGCAAGTTTAAAAATGACTTCAGTTCTCCTTTAAATATATTAAGATCATCCCATACAGTTTGGCAGGTAATAATCTACAACAAATTTTTTAATGTTTTATTCTTGAAGTCTAAAGCCAGCTAGAGACAGATTCCCAGCAACTCCCTAGTTAAAGTAAAGTATCGCCACAAATAGTTTGTGTAGTCAGCTCTTTTTTACTAAAATAACTCTATATTTAAGTTTGACACCCCATCCTGATGGTGGTTTTTATCTTCCCAAAAAGGAACAAAAAGAACTTTTCTACAATCTTAAAATTGCTCAAAATTCTCCAGCACTGGTTTTGTCCATCCTCAGGACGAAAGCATTCTCCCATCGCTTGTCGTAACCACATTCGTGAGTCAGTACAGGATCCTTGTGTCAGGTTGGTGACTGAGCCACTGACTCTTCACTCGCAGGCACATTTGTGGTAAACCAGTCCGAGCGCTAAGGAAAGCGCAGCAAGACTGCATGGCACCAGGGCTTCCAGGAAGAAACATCAAGCTGCCCTTTGTTTCCAGGGGACGCTCGTCTTTAATAAGTGAAAGGGGAGGGGAGGAACGAGACAGAAAAGTGTGTGCGCAGCAAAAGACAAACCCACCCAGAGAGTCTGCTTGTGCTTTTCCATGTCCCACTAATAGATTTTCGATGGACAGATTCATCTCTGAAGATGCTGAACAGGTACAAACAAAATAAAAAATACCGTATCTTCAACAATACCCAAAGAAATACTCCAGTGTTTTTCCACCTCATCTCTGTTTACAGTATTTATAGCATATGCTCACTGGCCACTTTAATAGGAACTTGTTCTTAACTCTAAGATCCCTGTTCTTGGCGGCAGGACTGGAACCCAATGTATTCTTCTGCTTTCTGTTGCATGCTGAGATGCTTTTCTTCTCACCACGGTTGTAAAGAGTGATTATATGAGTTACTATATCCTTCCTGGCAGCTTGAATCACCTTGAATCTGTCCATTTTCCTCTGACCTCTCTTATCAACAAGGCGTTTGTTTCCACCCACAGAACTGTCGCTTGCTTACTCACTCACTCGATGTTTTTTTGTTTTTTACACCATTCTGTGTAAACTCTTGTATGAGCCAAAAGGAAATCCAAAAACATTGCTGTGAAAATTTGTACAAATGATTAGAACTGAAACAAACAATAAATGTTGACATAAACGTTAGAAGAGAAAATTTAAGACAAACTGCGCCTTGAATTGTTATAATTTAATAACTGCCATTAGACGGCACAGTGGTGTAGTGGTTAGCGCTGTCGCCTCACAGCAAGAAGGTCCTGGGTTCGAGCCCCGTGGCCGGCAAGGGCCTTTCTGTGTGGAGTTTGCATGTTCTCCCCGTGTCCGCATGGGTTTCCTCTGGGTGCTCCGGTTTCCCCCACAGTCCAAAGACATGCAGGTTAGGTTAATTGGTGACTCTAAATTGACCGTAGGTGTGAATGGTTGTCTGTGTCTATGGCTACGTTTACATTACGTCGAATCAGCGGATCATCAGATTAACGTTCTTAAAATGATTCGCGTTTACACTAAAACCGTTAGCCGTGCACACAGCAACACCAATACGCGGATACGCTCGGCTCCGCAGGCATCCTGCGCTCCAAATCACTCCGCCCTGAACAGCGAGTGCCCTCTGGAGGGTGTGCACTCCGGCCCTGCGCAGCTCACAGAGCGCGCGAGTGAAGTGAACAAGCCACGATTCGGGACTGAGCCGCTGTGTGTGAGATCCCAGCGCATATCACTTATTACTTGCAAGTGGAAGGATGGCAAGCCTAAAGACAATCATAACTACACAATGGGCAGTATTTGCATCAGTATTTGCAGTATTTTCATACTTTTATACTCTTTAATGAAAGGTGATACAAGGCGGAAGTCTGCGCCGTTTTTCAGCAGTCGCGTCACATGACCAACGCCAGCGAATCAGGAAGGTGGATGTCACAGTGACGTTGTCCAATGAGACGCCAGCTAGAGCTCAGCACAGCGTATTCGCGTATTCTCAATGTTTACACAGCACCGGAGCTGATACGATCTAGATTGAATACGTGGACGCTGGCGGATTCCCGTTTCCCCGCTTTTTCAGGGGGGTTAATGTAAACGGACAGTGCATCCGCGAAGAAAACGAGACAGATACGGTCTAGTGTAAACGTAGCCTATGTGTCAGCCCTGTGATGACCTGGCGACTTGTCCAGGGTGTACCCCGCCTTTCGTCCGTAGTCAGCTGGGATAGGCTCCAGCTTGCCTGCGACCCTGTAGGACAGGATAAAGCGGCTACAGATAATGGATGGATGGATGGAACTGCCATTAGAATTGCATTATATTGTATGCGAGTGTTAGCTAAAGTTTTTTTTGTTTGTTTGCATTTTCAGTACAGGGGAATATTGTTTTGTTTGTGCTCACTGTATATTTAATAGTAATAATAAGTTCAATGTTTATATAGCGCCTTTCGCACACCCAAGGTCGCTTTGCAATTACTACAAAATAAATAAATCACCAAAAGAGGGTTAGGATGTAATTCCAGTGGTGTAGCTACCCACAATCCCACCAAAAGGCACATGAAGGTATGTCCCAAACCGCCAGCACAGCCGCCGCAATGTCACTGGGCAACACCGCACCAAGCATTGAAGCATTGCCACACAGTGCTGGACAACCCTGATGTTAAAAGAGCAACAAGTTCATTGCAGTCCATAGCGAGGAGCGCAAGCATCACCCACGGCGGATCAAGGCCTGAGGAAACCAACGCCAAAACTGGGTCTGGAGCTAAACCACAACCGGCGGACAAAACACTCAAACAAAGAACAAACATCAAACCATATAAACATACAAAAAAATCAAGTTTATTTGTACAGCGCTTTTAACAATAAACATTGTCGCAAAGCAGCTTTACAGAATTTGAACGACTTAAAACATGAGCTAATTTTATCCCTAATCTATCCCCAATGAGCAAGCCTGTGGCGACGGTGGCAAGGAAAAACTCCCTCAGACGACATGAGGAAGAAACCTCGAGAGGAACCAGACTCAAAAGGGAACCCATCCTCATTTGGGCAAAAAACAAAAACAAAACAAAGGGAAACAAAACAGAATTAAAAAATTTAAAAAAAAACGCTCCGGTATTTGTAGTGGATGCACTGGATAGAGGTTGCATTGAAACATGTTGGAGTATTCCTTTAAACCCTTAGCTGATTCTGCACACTAATATCATTCCTATCCATTGAAAGGAGAACTGAAGGCAAATTTTTTTATTATCAAAATTCTATTTATCTCATTTTATTAAATATAGGAATGCATTTTTTGATGGCTATTTTGTCGCTGCTATAGCAAGTTATGAGTGTTTGAAATATGCTCTGTAATATATATCAGTCCATATGTCAAAGCGATGGCAGTAAACGAGATTCGTTGAGACCTGTGCGAGACATCGTAGGACGGAAGTAAAACGTACAGTGGAAATCAAACCCTGTGTCCGAAATCACTCACTCGTTCACTACTCCCTATATAGGGAATTACTATATAGAGGACTGTATAGTGAGCTTATTGGTAAAATGAAAAAACGCTTTCGGACACTAGTCGATTGCGCTGGTTGGTATTTACGTCATTACTTTCGCACAATTAAAACGTCCCAGATCAGTCGGCTGGTGGGTTTTCAAAATAATAAATACATGCATGTGTTTTTGTGATAAATCCATATTATACTGAGCGCATTTCCCACATTAATCAATACAAAGTCCCTGCAGCTTTCAGTTCTTTTTAAATCAAAGCTGAATACTTTCTTCGTTGCCGCTGCCTTTTATTAAATCAAATTTGAGACTTTAAATTTGATTTCTTTCAGTGCGACCGCAATGCATGATGGGATATATTGCTTTGGTTAGTGACCATCATTGTATACTACTTTTCATGATGCATTGTGGGATACTTTGAGTGCACTATATAGGGTGTAAATAATCTTCACTAAGGTTTCGGACAGCACTACAAAATGGAGTCCTCACTATTTAGTGCCCTATATAGTGAGTAGGGAGCGATTTCGGACACGGGTTGTCAAAAGATGTGTGCGGCGTCTTTCGAATGCTGACGTAATCAAGCCGGAAGTTTTGTTTGTTTTGATAGCGATCAGGAAAGTTTGAAAAAAGTAGGCAGTAATCGTCATTTAAACTCGTTTTTGTGCAATACTTTGTTTGGAAAACAGTTTTCAAAATGGCAGCGTTGACACCTGGCGGACACTTCACGTTCTGAAGTCTCGCGAAGATCGCGCGGATAAGCGACGCCTGCCGTGGACCAAATGAACTAAATTCAACACGGCTAAAAACCGAATAGGCCGATAAGTATAATATTTAATTGCTATTGGTTGCCAATACAAGTCACGATATAAGGTTACTAAAACCGAAAAGGTAATTGAATAACACGTTAATTAAGAAATAAAACAAGTTTAAAATTACTTCAGTTCTCCTTTAAGTGACGAGTTTGTACTGCATTATTTTTCAGAAAGTAAAACTGGGGCTGAATTTGGGATCGATGGCTTTACTGCCGTGCTTCTCACACGCCTACGCTGAAAGCATGACTCCTGTTAGCTCCAATTTCCGACTTCAAGCACGCTAAATAATCAGGGTTGATTCAGTATTTATGGAGTGGCAACATTTTTAAAGAAGTGTGTGTGTTAGTGAGGGTGGACACACAGAATTGTGAACCATGGAGGGCGTCGGCGATTGGAAAAAGGCCTTGGCTGTAGATGTAGAAGACACGACTGTTTGCATTGAGCTGTGAGCCGAGCGAGCGAGCGAGCGATTGCGCGATTGAGTGACTGAGCCTGCGCCGTTTCCGTACAGATGAGCCTCTTTTTCCCATCAAGCTGTCCAAGTTTTCTTTTTTTTTTCCCCTCGCTGTGCCCCATAAAAGCAGAGTGTAAACACGCCAGCTTCCTGGGCCAGAACACTAAACAGGGTTCAGGGTAAACTTTGAGTCCTGCCTGTTTATACATGACCTATTTGTCCTGAAGGTTTAAAAATGATCGTGTGGAATTATTTTCTTGCACAACACTCCCTTACATTTCTAAATTAAAAAAAAAAAAATCAGACCAGTTTCACTCTCTATCGACTCAACATTCCTACAAACGTGTTTAATTAGCTAACCGCAGTCAGTGGTCTTTTTACCCCCGCTGAAATCAGCCTAAGGGCCGAAACCTGTTAAAGAGCCCAGAGCTTTGAGCTTTGGCTCCTTGCCACATATTGAACATTTTCCGACACAAGCCTGTAATTACACTGAATTATCAGGAAGCCGAGTTTCCAGCGGTTTGCCGTTAATTTGGGTCAAAAAACATTGGAACATGCGCCTACGCTACGGCTTACCTTCATTATTCCTGACTGTG
Organism: Neoarius graeffei; assembly: GCF_027579695.1. NCBI lineage: Eukaryota > Metazoa > Chordata > Actinopteri > Siluriformes > Ariidae > Neoarius > Neoarius graeffei. The sequence continues at coordinate 54,487,793 of NC_083591.1, read as the reverse complement.
GGAATATTAATTAAACAAATCCGACTAAACACAGGTTTATAAAGCACATGCACCAATCCATACTGCATAATGATCATAATCAAATTATGGTTATCCAAACTGGATTTATTATTATTATTATTATTATTTATAAATCACAGAAAACTTCATCTTTATTTCATTCCCCAGTATTAATGAACATTTATGGACCAGTAAAAGTGTTTCATTCTCACATGAAAGGTGGTGTGTTTCAGATATCGTGGGTGTGAAGGAGCGAGACGTGCTCGAGTGCCGCAGGTTGTGTGCGGAATGTTTCCGAGGTGCTGATGGATCTCTTGGAGCAGCAGTTCAGCCCACGTGACTCATTAGCTGTTTCAGAGGAAGGCTGGGGCTGTGATCTCACTGACTGCCGTCGCTAAACACACATTCCTGCAGACAAAGATCTAATCAGGAGGGAAGTGGCACCTCAGGTCAGATAACAGGCTCTCACCCCGGGGCCACGGCCTCTCCGTGTGACCATCAGGCTGACCTCGGCTCTGCAACTCCCTTCTCTCTCTCTCTCTCTCTCTCTCTCTCCATCTCTCTGTGAGACCATCAGACTGACCTCGGCTCTGCTACCCCCCCATCTGTCTCTCTCTCTCTCTCTCTCTCTCTCTCTCTCTCTCTCTCTCTGTGAGACCATCAGGCTGACCTCGGCTCTGCTACCCCCGCCTCTCTCTCTCTCTCTCTCTCTCTGTGAGACCATCAGACTGACCTCGGCTCTGCAACCCCCCGCTCTCTCTCTGTCTCTCTCTGTCTCTCTGTGAGACCACCTCGGCTCTGCCCATCTCTCTCTCTCTCTCTCTCTCTCTCTGTGTGACCATCAGGCTGACCTCAGCTCTGCAACCCCCTCTCTATCTCTGTCTGTCTGTATCTCTCTCTCTGTCTGTCTGTCTGTCTTTCTCTCTGTCTGTCTGTCTTTCTCTCTTTGTCTGTCCGTCTGTCTGTCTGTCCATCTCTCTCTCTCTCTCTCTCTCTCTGTCTTTCTCTCTGTCTGTCTGTATGTCTGTCTCTCTCACTGTGATTTATATGGGGCTACTTTTTTAGCATCTGCCAGGAAACCGTGTGCTACTCGGGTCGGATCCCAGTGAACTTCACTCCACAGCACTGTTCTCATATAAACAGTGTGTAAAATGGTTTTAAAGCGTTTATGAACTGGACGCCCGGGGTGTCTGCTTTCCGTAAATGATCGGTCTTCTCTTCCTGTCAAATAAAACACCACAGTATAACAAACTGAGCGTGAAACCCTTACTGAGGAGAACCAGTTCGGATCGTGCTTCTCTCGTGTCTTATCTCTGAGAAAGGTGTGAGAATAAAGCTTGATGGATCGCGCGTTGGTTTCCCAGTCTGCTGTTAGCTTTGGCTTTTTAACGATTAGCATTATACTGATTTTAATGATCTTTAGGCACTGAAGGTCAAGTTCATGAAATTCATCTCATCTCATCTCATTATCTCTAGCCGCTTTATCCTTCTACAGGGTCACAGGCAAGCCGGAGCCTATCCCAGCTGACTACGGGCGAAAGGCGGGGTACACCCTGGACAAGTCGCCAGGTCATCACAGGGCTGACACATAGACACAGACAACCATTCACACTCACATTCACACCTACGGTCAATTTAGAGTCACCAGTTAACCTAACCTGCATGTCTTTGGACTGTGGGGGAAACCGGAGCACCCGGAGGAAACCCACGCGGACACGGGGAGAACATGCAAACTCCACACAGAAAGGCCCTCGCCGGCCACGGGGCTCGAACCCGGACCTTCTTGCTGTGAGGTGACAGTGCTAACCACTACACCACCGTGCCGCCCTTCATGAAATTCCTTTTTTAAAAAAGTCTGAATGAGTGTCTAACACGAACGAACGGTGACAGCAGACACTGTTTAATGCGTATGAAGAAGACAGTTTGATGTGGTGATGTGCTGGTTTGTGCTGTCACTTCACATAGCCAGTTTTGACTCGAGGCACGGACTCTGAACATATCAGACATTTGTTTTGAACTCAAAACAGAGAATAAATGCATGTTTCTCTGTCTCTGTCCAATCATCGTTAATCAGTTTCTTTTGTTCATTTCACTAATCAGAAAACGGATTAATCAAAGAAAAAAATTGACAAAAGTTAGAAAACTCTTCCCTTTCTTGATGAGCTACCTTCAGCTAACTAATTTGCATAAATACATGTGATTGGATAAACAGATGATCTGCTACAGAAGCCATGATTGTTCATGATTTATTTTAAAAAAATAATAAAATTGAGTCCTTGAATTATGGCCGATCTTCTGTTCATACGTTAAACGACTCTACAGTATTTCTCAAGTTGGGTGTATGGGGTGCTCATGGAGAGGTAGTATCTCCAGTGGGGGGGCTTGCCATGCCCTTTTTTAGGACAGCTCATCTATCCTTGGTCCTCACTTGTCACCCAGCTCTCACGTGTGGCTCCAAGTAGCTGTTAGCATGCGACAGTGGCTACACCCTGGGCAACGGCTTTAGCAGGACGGCTAAACCAGGTGAGGGTAGCTGATGGATCTGAAATCCACGATGAGGTAGGCATTATCTACCTAAGCATGTGGAGACCGGACTTGGCAGACTGTGCGGAGGAAACCACCTATTTGGTTCAATGGTCAGGAAGGTGCGCCCAGCCCAACAGAACGTTGTGGAACTCTGAGAGCAGGGTAAGATGCATTAGAGAACCCTGGTCATCCACTGCATCCAGTTCCTTCTCCAGTTGTCTCGACTTTATCATGCCACTGGAACACAAAGGCTCTGGACGAGAGTGAGGCTGATGGTGTGCAACTCTCCCTCACTGAAATCCAATTTCACACACAAGTCATGCTGTCATCCCCCTGATTTCCCCTGTCCCATTTGTGACAGACACTTCCGGGCCTGAATTGGTCTCACCAGCCACCTTCGGACTCATAGATGAGAGCGTGGTCCTCTTCAAGCACCAAGGACAAACATCATTTCTCAAGTGCTTAGTCTGAACTAATGCAATACTTCATAAAGTTCATGATTCAGCTCCTATTTGTAGTAAAAGTCAATCCTGTATGAATGAATTAAAGGGATCTCGAAGTTCAGAGCGATCCAGATTCATCCATCCATTATCTGTAGCCGCTTATCCTGTGCAGGGTTGCAGGCAAGCTGGAGCCTATCCCAGCTGACTATGGGTGAGAGGCGGGGTACACCCTGGACAAGTCGCCAGGTCATTGCAGGGCTGACAAATAACCATTCACACTCACATTCACGCCTACGGTCAATTTAGAGCCACCAATTAGCCTAACCTGCATGTCTTTGGACTGTGGGGGAAACCAGAGCACCCGGAGGAAACCCACATAGACACGGGGAGAACATGCAAACTCCACACAGAAAGGCCTGGGCTCGAACCTAGAACCTTCTTGCTCTGGGGCGACAGTGGTAACTACTACACCACCGTGCCGCGATCGAGATTCAGTCACATGAATCATATCCTACAGCTGAAAGAAATACAAGTGCCCATTAAATATATAAGCTCTCGACTTTACAGTGAACATGCCCAAGCTTAATAACCTAATGAATCACCATTACAAAGCTTTATGGAAAGTAAGTGCAGTGGACGTCGCTTTATGATCCCATCTGTGCTTCTTCTGAGAACCGAGCCCTGGAGTTATGAGTTGAGGTTTCGTCCTTTTTGAGAAAAAGCTTCAAAAGGAGCCGAATGAAGAGAGAAAGAGAGAGAGAGAGAGAGAGAGAGAGAGAGAGCAGCCGAGATAAATACTTTCAGCTGAACTTTTGGTCACGAGGGGGTCGAGTCTCAAGAAATATTTATGTGTTTGTGCGGGCATCCTTCTCGAGCTGCGTACATAAGAATACGCTTCAGAGAGGTAAATACATCAACAACAGGCCTGGTCCGGATTCACTGTGATGTTCCTTCTGTCATCTGTTGCTTAAAAATGCAAGCATGTAGTACTGTATGCATTGAATATGAGTGTACATACACACACTCACTCTCTCTCTCTGTCTGTCTGTCTCTCTCTCTGACTCTTTCTGTCTCTCTGTCTCTCTGTCTGTCTGTCTGTCTTTCTCTGTCTGTCTGTCTGTCTGTCTGTCTGTCTTTCTCTGGCTCTCTGTCTGTCTGTCTGTCTTGCTCTGTCTCTCTGTCTGTCTGTCTGTCTGTCTGTTTGTCTCTCTGTCTGTCTGTCTTTCTTTCTCTCTGTCTGTCTGTCTCTCTCTCTCTCTGACTCTCTCTCTGTCTGTCTGTCTGCCTGCCTGTCTTTCTCTGGCTCTCTGTCTGTCTGTCTGTCTGTCTGTCTTGCTCTGTCTGTCTCTCTGTCTGTCTGTCTCTCTCTCTCTCTCTCTCTCTCTCTCTCTCTCTCTCTCTCTCTCTCTCTGTCCCTCTGTCTCTCTCTCTTTGTCTCTCTTTCTCTGGCTCTCTGTCTGTCTGTCTGTGTCTGTGTCTCTCTCTTTCTCTCTCTCTTTGGCTGTCTCTCTATCTTTGTCTCTCTGTCTGTCTGTCTCTCTCTCTCTCTCTCTCTTTGTCTGTCTGTCTGTCTGTCTCTGTATGTCTGTCTGTCTCTCACACACACACACACACACACACACACACACACACACACACAGACACACACACACACACACACCTATATACACAATCACACATTTATGTGTTGTTCCGATTCACTGCGCCACAACCACTTCTGACACGCATGACAGTAAGTGCTTGCTAATTACAGCGCAAATGTTGCAAGACAAGGTTTTGTGTCACCAGCCTTCCGGAACAATCCGCCGATTGTTGCGCGAGTTGATTAGGCAGACCAGGCAGGGCTTTTTCTCTCTAATTATCCCCATTTGGGAGCCCATTTTCATGCCTCCATGCCCATGACAAAAAGAGAGTGGGAGTAGGGAGAGGAGGGTGGAGAGAGAGAGAAAGAGGAGACTGGAATAAAAAAAAAGGTTGAAATTGTAGGTTTTGTTGGTCGATGATGTTTATGAGGGCTGCTTGGAGGTCCTCTCATGGGTATTTAGTTCACTTACAGCTCCATTGTGGTTGGAAAATGTCACTGTGTCCAAACAAAAGAGACAGCGAATCGGGTCACATACCAATATTGAGCCAAGTGCAAAAAATCTTCGCTTTTACCACTGACCATAGAGCAATTTAGCCTTCATTGTGTTTTATTTAGATTTAATTTAGAGAAAAGAGTAACACTTCGCAAGACATTTATGCTTTCTGCTGCATTTTTTGAAAGAGAAAGAAAAGAGAGTGTTGGTGGTGGTGGGGGGTTGCTGATAAAGGAACGACTCTTTACTGCAACTCTGACATTTAGCAAGAACTTGTCTTTCAGACCTTCCACAACATTAAATAGAACATTTAAAGCGTGACATTTCATACATAAACAACTTTTAACTTTATAATCGTTCGCAAATTGCTGTTGTATAAGCAAAATAACACACTCCAGACTGCACTGTTAAATGAAAATAATGCACTCCACCTGTGCGTTGTGCCATATCACACCCCTCCAGCATGCATTATTACCTCGCCCCAGGATGGAGTCCACCAAGGGGCGAGGTATTGTTTTAGGTCGGGTTTCTTTGTTTTTTTGTAAACGATATTACAGGAAAACAGCTGGATCAATCTTCATGAAACTTTCAGGATAGATGGGCATTGGTCTCAAATAGAACCTCCAACATTTTGAGGGTTGTCTGGTCAAGGTCACCAAAAAGGTCAAAATCGTTTTTTTGTGTCTACTGCCTCATATAGAGGCGCTAGCCACTATGTCACCGTGCTGTAAGAATGTAAGAGTGTAAGAATTGCACACTGCACATGCGCATACACTTGTTCCGATTAAAATGGCTGGTGAGTGTATACAATTTGTTCACCATTCGAAATAAATGGACCAGACTAAAGAAATGGCTTTCAGACATGTTTATGCTTATTACAGAGGGAAAGTGCGTTCCACTGAGCTCTAGCGCTGAGCCATTTCCGGGAAATAAGAGTTTGGGTCATGGCGACAGCGTGTGTATGTCAGCCTCGGTTCGGAGGTTTCAGTTTCAAAAACTGTAAGAGGTAAGAGTAGAATAATATAAAGTACACACACTTGATATTAGAGTTGAGCCGGATACTCGGCTGAAACGAGTATCCGGTACGGATAAAGCACTTTTGCCGAGTACGAGTATTATACGAGTAATATGCGTCAATATCTGTGCTCTGACTGAATGAAAATCCTCACACAGCATCACAGCGCCCCTCCCCTACACACACCGCTCTGCTCACTCACACCACTCTCTCCCTCTCTCTCTCTCTCTCTCTCTCTGCAGGTCGTCAGAGTTTTTTTGTTTCTTTTTTTAACCGTCAGTTGGCTCTAACCAGTTTTATTTTACTTCATGCACTGAGTGTCTGACACTTTCTAGGTAGTAGTGGCATTAATAATATTACAAATTAAGCTACACACACACACACACACACACACACACACACACACACCTGGTGTGGAAATAAAAAAAAAAGAACAAAAAAAATAAAATCACACTGATCATAAAAAAAATTAAAAGTTAAAAAAGAAAGTTATGTTGAGTATGAAAACTCTTGTTCATTACATTTCATTTCATAATTGCAACCGCATGTGTTGTATTCATTGTTGCAAAACTTGTTCTGTAAATAGTTCGTTTGCTATCGTGATCAAAACCATTGATCTGAAGCTCAATGCTGATGCTGTCCTGTAAATAGTTTTCTAATCAACAATAAATATAACAATTTCTGATCAACCCATATCAATTGCATGCTTAAAATAACATACTGGTTAAAGCCCCGCCCGTTTCAAGACAACCAGACCCACTTCCGGGTTAGGCCCCGCCCACTCTGAGTACAGATACGGATACAGATAATTCATATGGTTAACAGATACAGATAATGCTGTACTCGCTCATCCCTACTTGGTATATTTTACTTCTGTGATTTTTAAATTGTTCATTTTTGGATTGCGCTTCATTTTTGTTTCTACTGCCTCATAGAGTAAATATATATGCTATATTTACTGTATGGACATGGGATCAGAAAACAGTTTTATTTATAAGCAGTAGCCACACGGACCCATAGGGACCTATTTTTTTTTCGCAATATCTTCCTTCATATTCATCATAAGTGCTACCAGGCGAGGTTTGTTTTGCCTGGTGACACTTGCTTTGTATTATTATACTGTACATCCAGGACACTTTCTCCATGGAATAAAAACATGTGATCTATTCCCTTCTAGCAGGTTTCATTCATGTAGCTTGATAGCATGCAATATTGTTATCATATTGCTTATCCTACATGTATTACGCCACTCTATGCAATGGAGAATGAGCGTGCAATATTGTTACAATATTGCATGTTGTCAAGTCAACATGATGTCACACATCAAAACTCGTGCGAAGATCCAATGAAAAAAAACTTTTCTGCTGCACATGCACAGAATAATTTCTTTGTTGGCCAGGAAAGAGAGAAGACAAGGCTAAGCCAGTGCTACTGCTAGGATTAGCTATGCTATAACTAAACATGAAATAAATAAACTGAAAACTGAAACTAAAAATACATTGAACATCTGAAAGGCTACCAAAATTTCATTAGATATTCTTCATACATATTTACAAGAGAAAAACATACCAATGGACATCGAAAAACTGGAAAAGAGGCACATCGGAGATGCAACACTTCCGCACTAGCGAGTGACTGTGACAATTTGTAAACAAACATGGTTGCCAGGTTTGCTTCATTAAATACTGAAGATTTTGAGAGAATTTTGAAAGAGAAAGACATGTCGAACACCTCAAAGGAATGTGTATTAATAATAATAATAATAATAATAATGGCTTTTTTTGTGGTATATCAGATATATTCCATTCAGCTACTTGTCTTCGACTCATTCAATATCATGCTAGCTGAATGGAATATATCTGATATACCACGAAACAAAGCCAGCCAATATTATTTCATGACAATACGGCCTGTTGTGTGTTATTCCTTACTTAATCCACACCTTCTGACCACTCAAAATAGAAATATGAAAAACCGGCCAGGACATTTTCTTTTTTGTGAGTTTACATGAATTCTTTAATCCGAAGGAAACTCTGACACTTCTTCTGGCTGTGATGTAAATCACAGGTTTATATTATTGTGCTGTTCAAATACACTATAGAGGGCTTTCACGTGACGTCACCGCACTGCGAGATTTTGTTAGGGCGCCATATTGGAAGACCAAATACACATCTATGCAAGTACAGACATACATAAAACAAACTACACCTGAAATGTAGCAGCAAATTTTCTTTTATTAACATGTTAACAGTGTTTTCTTTACTACATTAACAGTTGTTCCATTCTATGAAAGACCTGTTCAGAATTTGTTCATTTATATTTCATATAATAATCAGTGCAGATTAAATGAAATTCTTCACTATCATGTTAAAAAAATTATAGCACTTGACCACTATTGCAATCTGTATTCATGCTGTTATGGATTTTTTTTATTTCATAATTTATTTTTAATTTACTACTTATCTCTTTTTATTGATATATACTTGAATTATTTGGACATGGGGAAAAACTATATTTAAAATCCAAAGAGGGATGGAGGGAGGAAAATTAAAACAAAAGAAAGAAATGAAATACATAACATAAATGTGATAAAATTAAGGATGTTTTTATTCAGTAAACATTTAAAAAAATGTTCTACAACACTCTAGCCTAGTGACTTACCAGTAACAAAATGGTCTGAACATATTCTGTACTGTTGTAGACTTTAAGTATTCAGATCCGCTCTGCATAAAGCAGCTAAATACTCTCGCTGTCTCCTGGCAGAAAGCTCCTTGGTTTGCTTGTGTCTCAATCACAG